>NC_091551.1:919489-929489 GCF_042767895.1 Penaeus vannamei
GCGCAATCAGAGCCATCTAGCGGAGGTATTCTCGCGCAAACAGAGCCATCTAGTGGAGATATTCTCGCGCAAACAGAGCCATCTAGCGGAGGTATTCTCGCGCAAACAGAGCCATCTAGCGGAGGTATTCTCACGCAAACAGAGCCATCTAGCGGAGGTATTTTCGCGCAATCAGAGCCATCTAGCGGAGGTATTATCGTATGCAGAGAGAGAGGGTTTTTTCATAGTGCATGACTATGTAAACGATATGTTATTTGTTAATTATTCTCACGTACAGGTGCATGTGGAGGAAGTAGGTGGTGTGTATTTGTGTGTGTGTGTGTGTGTGTCTATCTGTGTATGTATTTGTGTATGTGCGCGTGTGTATGTGTATGACAGAAACGAATGGAAATTTATACATGGTCTTTACGCTCCGTGCAGATATAAGTCAAATTCAAAGTCAGAACACGTTATTCCATGATCCAATGATGATTCTTTACCTAAAATCTATCTATATATACAGTTGATTATCGATGATTTTTTTAAAATTTCGTTTTGAAATTACAGAAGCTGGTAATGTCTCTAATTATATTAACTGATATAAAGAAAGAAGATAAAAAAAGTTAAGTCCTCCCGTGAAAAACAAACAAACAAAAACAAAAACAACAATAATAAGGGGGTTGTTAAATCCTCCCCTAAAAAGATAAGATAAAAATAAGGGAGTTGTTAGGTTAAAAAGACAATAAGACAGAGAAAAAGGGAGTTGTTAAACCCTCCCCCGTGTGCCAACCCTGTGTTTTGTGTCCATCCCTCACTCGGGCCACACCTGGACACACCTGTTGACCGCCGCCATCTTGGTGCATGCGCGTTAGGTTGGCGTATGTGGGGATTATGCTTATGGTCGCTTGATCCGGCTGTGTGTGTGTGTGTTTGTGTGTTTGTGTGTTTCTGTCTCTATCTCTGTTTGTCTGTCGCTCTCTCTCTCTCCCCCCCCTCTCTCTCTCTCTCTTTATCTCTCTCTCTCTCTCTCGCTCTCTCTCTCGCTCTCTCTCTCTCTCTCTCTCTCTCTCTCTCTCTCTCTCTCTCTCTCTCTCTCTCTCTCTCTCTCTCTCTCTCTCCCTCTCTCCCTCCCTCCCTTCCTCCCTCCCTCCCTTAAAAGCAAATAAACAGACAGCATATCACAGCAAAGAATATCCATTGAAACAAACTGAATTAAAACATTCTTCTCTTTCTTTCTCTCTCTCTCCCTCCCTCCCTCGTGGTCACAATTGCGTATGTATGCATGTACATATATCTGTACGTATGCATGCACATGTATATGAATATATGTACGTATGTTTGTGTATATATTTACAGTATGTATGTATGCATCCCTGTGTGTATACATGTATGTATGCAAGGAAAAACCTTCAAAAATCACCCATATGGCTTGGTCGTATCTCTAACGTCATAAGCTGCGTCGAGTTGACTGTACTCTAATACATTATATATTCTCCCCACGACCGGACTTTCATAAAGACGACGTTAACGCACTGTAGCTCTTCTCCCCGACTTCTTTCTGTGCGAGATTTATGCGAAATAAAGAAATAGATGCGTCTGTCAAATCATATTTGGCGCCAAAAAGATTACGACATTCGTTGTTGGCGAGTTTTTTTTTTTCATTGCAATATTGATATATTATTTTATTTCATTATTTTTCTAATATATGAAAATAATGATATACTAGTTCTTTAGATGTAATGAGTATTCTATCTAACTTACGTAAAACTATACAACAGTTTACGCACTGTTCGTTATAACGGGGTTCGAATGCGATGGAACATTCCCGCCATTTTTAACGATAATTTCCAAACGTTTTTCTTCTCTTTTCGAATCCGTCATGTCTCGTCGATCCTCCCTGTGTATTTTTCTCTCTCTCGCCTATCTATAATTACTAGCTATCCTTCTATACATTATCATTGATGGAGGGGCGGCAGAGAGAATAATTGTTTTAATTATCGGATTTTTCATCCTTGTTCGAATGTTCGGTCGATTTAGTTTGTTAGCTGCTATTTTTTATATTGATTGGATTTTTTTATTATATTATTTCGAGCACCTGTTAATTGTATGTTTTTTGTTTTTTTTTTGTCGTAAATTAAATTTTTGGACCCACTGAATTTTTTAAATTATGTCATGCATCATCTTCGTCGTGTGCTTTTCTCTCTCATTTTTCTCTTCTCCCTCATTCGTTTTTTTTCTGCTTATTGTGATTCTTTTTTTCTTTCTTTCTTGAGGCATTTTTAAATTCTTATTTTGTAGCTGTTTTGTTTGTTTTACTTGTTAGTTTCGTTTTCTTTCACATTCCCTTTCCTTCTACTCTTTCTTCTCCTCTTCTTCCTCCTGTTTCTCTTCATACTTTTCCTCCTTCCCTCCCTTCTCCTCTCACTCCCCCTCCTCCGCTTCTTCATCCTTCTTTACCTTCTCCTTCTTCTCCTCCTTTTCTTCTTTTTCTTCTTCCTCCTCTCACTCCCCCACCAACTGTATGGCAAAAAAAGAATAAATAAATGATAATAATGATAAGATAAAATAAGATTAATAAAAGTAAATCTAAAGAGTCAGTTTAACAAAATTATTTTTATTTTTTATTTCTTCTCTTCTTACGCGTCCCATTTGTTCCAGCTGTTCTGTTATTTTTTTTTTTTTATTCTCTCTCTCTTTTTCTTTTTGTGTTTCTTTTTTCTGCCTCTTCTCGCTTCTTATTTTTCTTCTTATTTTTTTTTTATCTTAACTTTTTCTTATTTTTTGTTTTCAATTATTTTTTTCATTTTTCTTCGTCTTTAATTTTCTGTTCGTTTGTTTTCTTCTTTCTTTCTTTTCCCCTTTTCTCCGTTTCCTTTATCGATTTTCCCCCTTTTCTTTCCTTTCCATTCCTCTTCCATTTCTCTTCTTTCTTGAATTCCCTTTTTATTAAATATTTATCTTCACCCTCCCTCGTCTTTAACCGCCTTTCCCGCCATTTTTCAAAAAAGAAACAGAAATGAAGTCTTCCTCTTTTTCTTGTTTAAAAAAAATCCTTTGGATATTTTTCTTTCTTTCCTTTCCTTTTTAATGCCATTTTATTGGCGCTATTCGGAGTCAGGATTATTGGGTTTAAGTTCTTTATGGGAATGGGAGGAAGGAAGAAAGGAGGGAAGGGAGGAGGAGAGGAGGAAGGAGGGAGGGGGAGGAGGGAGGGAGGGAGAGAGGAGGGAGGGGGAGGGAGGGAGGGAGGGAGGGAGGGAGGGAGGAGGAGGGAAGGAGGAGGGAGGGAGGGAGGGAGGGAGGAGGGAGGAAGTAAGAAAGGGAGGGAAGGGAGGAGGAGGGAGGAAGGAGGGATGGAGGGAGGGAGGAGGAAGGAAGGAGGGGAGGAGGGGGAGGGAGGGAAGGAGGAGGGAGGGAGGGAGGGAGGGAGGAGGAGGGAAGGATGGAGGAGGGGGAGGAAGGAGGGAGGGACAGAGGGAGGATGGGGGAGGGAAGGAGAAGGAAGAGGAGGGGTAAGAGAAATAGAGAGAGAAACTGAGAAACGGAGACGATAACAGTGACCAAAGACGGTGTGTGTGAGAGAGAAAGAAAGAGAGAGAGAGAGAAAGAAAGAAAGAAAGAAAGAAAGAAAGAAAGAAAAAAGGAAAGAAAGATAGAAAGAAAGAAAGAAAAGAAAGAAAGAAAGAAAGAATGAAAGAAAAAAGGAAAGAAAGATGAAAAAAGGAAAGAAAGAAAAAAATGAAAGAAAGAAAAAAATGAAAGAAAGAAATAAATAAATAAAGAAAGAAAGAAAGAGAGAGAGAGAGAGAGAGAGAGAGAGAGAGAGAGAGAGAGAGAGAGAGAGAGAGAGAGAGGGAGAGAGAGAGAGAGAGAGAGAGAGAGAGAGAGAGAGAAGCAGAGGCAGCCCAGAGAACCAGAAACCGTATCTAAAAACGTGAGGCAGCATGACACAGCTCTTATTACAACCCCTAAAACCCCTTCCCAAAAAGTACCAGCTAATTATTTATATTCTTATATTTATATATTATCATCAAATAAGACTCGAGATGTGGTTGTGATCCTTGAAAATAATATGATTGTTTTGTATTTTGTTAAAAGTTTTATAACCAAGACGAGTTTGTGATTATTATTATTATTATTATTACTATTATTATTGTTACTATTATTGTTATTGTTATTATTATTATTACTGTTATTATTATTACTATTATTATTATTGCTATTATTATTAATGTTATTATTATTATTGTTATTATTATTATTATTTGTTATTACTATTATTATTACTACTATTATGTTTCACCAAGATGAGTTTGAGATTATTTCTTCTTCTTCTTCTCCTCCTCCTTCTTCTTTTCCTCCTCCTTCTTCTCCTCCTCCTCCTTCTTCTTCTTTATTCTCCTCTTCCTCTTCTTTTCTTCTTGTTGCTCTTCTTCCTGTTTTTGTTTTTTTTTCTGTTGTTGAAGGTGTGTGTGAAGTTTGGGTTCCCGGATCTTGAAGTTTTTTTTTCTACATGTGTAAACTTATACTTACGCACAGACTACATGTGTGTGCGTGTGTGTGTGTGTTCTTTTTATTTATCGGTCTATGTCTGTTACTCTATTGATTTTCCATCTATCTTTTTGTGTACATACATGCATGTATTTATCTGCTTATAAAAAAAAAAAAAAAAAAAAAATATATATATATATATATATATATATGTATATATATATATATATATATATATATATATATATATATATATATGTATGTATGTATGTATGTATGTATGTATGTATGTATGTATGTATGTATGTATATATATATATATATATATATATATATATATATATATATATATATATATATATATATATATATATATATATATGTGTGTGTGTGTGTGTGTGCGTTTGTACACGAGAGAGCGTCAGCGTGTGAATTGGTGCCGCCGCCGCCGCGGTTCCTTCTGCACTGCTGTTGTTATTCTCCAGATGTGATGACGTCACTGCATCACAGGTTGTTATTGTTGCCTTTCGCTTCTTGCAGATGTTTGTATTGCAGTTGCGTTGGAGGCGTGTTCGGATCCTCGGGTGACACGCTACAAAGAAAAAGGAAGAAAAACACTGGCTTTGGCTTTGATTTTTATTTTCTTGGTCGGTTTCTTATCTCTGGTTTTGTTTTTTTTTTTAAGGATTTTTTTTCTTTGGTTCGGGTCTTTCTTTTCTTTTCTTTGTTATATTGTTATTATTTGTATGATGTAAATAGTATATCGTATTGATAAGCAACGATTATAGATAATGATATATACGTATATATTTTTTGTGGTTTGTTATTTTGTAATAAATGAAAATGTCCATAAACAGAACGAGTTTGATAGAAAAATAAAACTTTTTTTATAAGAGGATTAAGAATATATATATGTATATAT
The DNA here is from genome assembly GCF_042767895.1 of Penaeus vannamei. Lineage (NCBI taxonomy): Eukaryota > Metazoa > Arthropoda > Malacostraca > Decapoda > Penaeidae > Penaeus > Penaeus vannamei. The sequence continues at coordinate 924,882 of NC_091551.1, forward strand.
ATATATATATATATATATATATATATATATATATATATATATATATATATATATATACATATGTGTGTGTGTGTGTGTGTGTGTGTGTGTGTGTGTGTGTGTGTGTGTGTGTGTGTGTGTGTGTGTGTGTGTGTGTATGTGTGTGTTTTCACACGTATATAGTAAGAAAAGGCAAGTAATTTCAAACCAATAATTCAGATGCGTAAATAATGGAAAAATAATGCTAATAAAAAAATCGACTTTATCACTCTGTCCCTCTTCCTCCCCCCCCCCTCCCTCATTCTCCCTCTCCCCGACCTTCTGTCTCCCTATTATCCCTCTTACTCTCTTCTTCTTCTTCTCTCTCCTCCTTTTTAATCTCTCCTCTTTTTTTCCTTCTTCTTCCTCTCCTTATTTGCACAGTGACGCAGGCAGTGTGACAGCTGGATTGTTCGCACGTGTGAGTGACGTCATGGGGTGGGGGGGGGGGAGGGAGAGAGGAGGAAGAAGAGAAGGGAGAGGATGGAATGGGGGAGGGGGAAAGAGAGGGAGAAGCAAGAGAGAAAATAAATAAAAGGGAGATGAGATACAAAAAAAAAAAAAAAATGATTAGGAGCGAGAAGGAGAAAGAGCTCTAGAGAGAAAGAGAGACATCTCAGAAGAAGACCTCAGACGCCTGGAAAGCTGAAGCCACGCCCCCAAAAAGAAGCCCTGAGAGTGTTCATTCCGAGGCTGCTCAGTACCTCGCGGACGCCAGAGCAGGCAGGGTCACGCACGCTCTTCGCAGGGAGGTTAGGGAGGTTAGGGAGGGAAAAGGGAGAGGGAGAGGGAGAGGGAGAGGGAGAGGGGGAGGGGGAGGGGGAGGGAGGGAGAGGGAAGAGGGAAAAGGGGGAGAGGGAGAGGGTGAGGGAGATTAGGGAGGGAAAATGGAGAGGGAGAGGGTGAGGGTGAGGGAGAGGGCGAGGGAGAGGAGAGAGAGGGAGAGGGTGAGGGAGGAAGAAGGAGAGGGAGAGGGCGAAGGAGAGGGAGAGTTTAAGGGTGAGGGAGATTAGGGAGGGAAAATGGAGAGGGAGAGGGAGAGGGTGAGGGTGAGGGAGAGGGAGAGGGCGAGGGTGAGGGTGAAGGAGAGGGAGAGGGAGGGGGAAGAAGAGAGAGAGAGAGAGGGTGAGGATGAGGGTGAGGGTGAGGGTGAGGGAGAGGGAGAGGGTGAGGATGAGGGTGAGGGAGAGGGGAGAGGGCGAGGGAGTGGGTGAGGGTGAGGGAGAGGGAGGGAGGGGGGAAAGAGAGAGAGAGAGAGAGAGAGAGAGAGGAGGAGGGGGAGTTAGATGGGAAAGGGCGAGGGGGATAAAAAGGGGAAGAAGGTCCTAGAGAGAAGAAAGAAATATACGTATATGAAAAAAAGCGAACGAGAAGAAGAGAAAAAGAAGAAGAGAAGAAAAGAGAAAAGGTAGAGAGGAGGAGAGGAGAGGTCAAGCCAAGTGGGGTCACAGCGAGTGTATAGTAATTCTATTCAAGATAAATTTATTAAAAAGGAAAAGAAAAAAAAATATTAGTATGCATTTATGCGTATCAGTGTTGCCGTCTCGTTGCTCACAGATATATTCATTTAAGTCTTGTGTGGTCTCTGTCTGTCAGTGTCTGTCTGTCCCGTATAGAAGCGGTAAGACAAGTACATAGATTTTCGTAGGGACGTACATAGAAGCAAATATGCAAATTTTACTATTATGAATACACAGACACACACACACACATACACACATACACATACACATACACACACACATACACATACACATACACACACACACACACACACACACACACATACACACACACACACACGCACACACACACACACACACACACACCGGAACAATGAATCTGTTCTATTTTTATTCTTTAATTCTTAGATCCGGGTACCGAGGGCGCGGTTCTTGAGGAGAAGGAGGGAAGAGAGAGAAAGATGATAATGAGGGTGAAGAGTAGAAGGAGAATAGGGAGGACAAGAAGAGAAAGGAGGAGAAGAAGATGAAAGGAGAGAGAAAGAGAGAGGGAAAGAGAGAAAGGACAGGTGAACAGATATATAAAAAAGAGACTGAATTAGAGAAAGAGTTTTTCTCTTCTCTCTCCTTTTTCTCTTTTCCCATCTGTTTTGTTTCTATTCTCTTCTTCTTCTCCACCCTATCCTTCTCTCTTGTTTTTCTCTTTTTCCCTCTCCATCCTTCTCTTTTTCTCTCTCTCTCTCCGTCCCTCTCTATCCCTTCCTCATTGGCCCTCTCTCCCTCTCCCTCTCCCTCCTCCTACCTCCTTCCCCTTCCATCTCCCTTTCCCTCCCTCCCGATCTCCTTGTCCCTCCCACCCTCCCTTCTCCCTTCCTCCATATTTACCCCCCTCTTCCTTTCTCCCTCTCTCACCCCCCTTTCCCTCCCTCACTCTCTTCCTCCCTTTCCCTGCCTCTCCCCTCCTTCCCCCTTTTCCCACCCTCTTCCCCTCCTTCCCCCATTTCCCTCTCCTCTCTTCCTCTCGTCATCCCTCTCTCCCCCTCCTTCCCCCCTTTCCCTCCCTCCCTATCTCCCTCCCTCTCCCTCTCTCTCTCTCTCCCCTGACCTTGTCCTACCGAATTGACCTGTTTTTGCCCCGCCTGACCTCTGCTCCCGGGATCAACTCAGGCGCCTCTGTGTGCCGCGGAAGTATGACTGGACTGTTAATAATAATAATGAAAAAACTATACGTAACTTTACTCTAATTGTCCGTCCATTGATTGCAAAGAGCGTGATTGAACTGACTGTACAAAGAAGTAAAAAAAAAAAAAAAACTATACAAACTATGCTATAACTGCACTGTATTTCTGTTGATTGCAAAGAGTGTGATTGAACATTGACTGTACAAAGTAGAAAAACAACTCTACAAACTATACTTTAACTGCTCTGTACGTTCACTGATTGCAGAGTATTATTGGACTGTGACTGTCTAAAAAAAAGAAAAGAAAGAAAGAAAAAAGAGAAATTAAACATGAATAAGTAAAGTAAATAGAATAACCACATTTTAACTGCTCTCTACGTCCATGAATTGCAAAGAATATGAATGAACAGAAACTAAAAAAAAAAAAATTGTAACTGTACCTACTTTTTTTTTTTCTTTTTTGACACTTCATTATCTTTATCTTAATAGTACCGTGCACTCATTAGCACCTCACGGTTCATTAATTACAAACGGACAATCGATAAAGAATGAGCCCCCCCCCCACCCCCCTGTCCATCTAGATATGAATATAAAGAACCCGGAGAGAAAAAAATGAGAAACCGGGTGGTAATTGGTTGACGGAAAAGCGATAAGGCCAATGACTGCTGTTCAGTTCTGAGGGACACTTGTTTGGCGGTGGAAGGGAGGGAGGGGGGGAGGGAGGGGGAGGGAGGGAGGGGGAAGGGAAGGGTAGAGGGAGGAAGGGAGGGAAGGGGGGAGGGAGGGAGAGAGGGGAGGAAGGGAGGGAGGGGGGCGAGAGAGGGGAGAGGTAGGGAGGGGGGAGAAGGAGGGAGGAAGGGAGGGGGAGAAGGAGGGAGGAAGGGGGGGCGAGAGAGGAGAGGGAGGGGAGGAAGGGAGGGGGAGATGATGAGGAGAGAGAGAGGGAGAGGAAGACGGAGAGGGAGAGAGAGAGGGCGAGGGGGAGGGGGGCTCGAGGAGAAGTAGTATATATGTATATATGTGTGTGTGTGTGTACACATACATATGTGTGTATATAGACATACGTTTGTATATATAAACATACGCATATGTACACACACACACACATATATATATATATATATATATATATATATATATATATATATATATATATATATATATATATATGTATATATGTATATATGTATATATATGTATATATATGTATATATATGTATATATATATATATATATATATATATATATATATATATATATATATATATGTATATATATGTGTGTGTGTGTGTGTGTGTGTGTGTGTGTATGTATGTATGTATGTATGTATATATATATATATATGTCTACATGTACTCGCATGGCCGTAACCGTGAAGAGGCCCCTCGACTGTAGTGCAACTCTTTGGGAAATGTTTATGCTTTATCGCGGTTCTTATGCGTCCTCTGAACCTCTTTCCTCGGGGTTTTACACGGGATCCGATCCTATTCGTGGGGTCGCGTTGCGGTTTTTCGTGCCTCAGTTGTCTGGGTCTTTGTTTTTGTTGGTTTGTGGCTCTTGTTTTCGTTTTTATTTTTTTTTATCATTTCGATCTGCAGTTCTTCTCCCAACACTCGGGCTTTCTCCTTCGTCTCTCCCTCCCTCCAGCTTTTTTTATTTTCTTTTTTTCTTATCTTCGTCAGTTTCATTCTTCGCTTCTATTTCTCCTCTTCCACTTCCTTCTTCTCCTCCTGCTTCTCCTCTTCTGTGTTCTCTTTCTCCTTCTGCTTTTTCTTCTCCTCTTGTTTCCCCATCTCCTCCTCTTCCTCCTGTTCTTTTAACTTTTTCCTCCTCTTCTATATTCTCCTTCTCCCCTTCTTCTTCTTCTTCTTCTTCCTCCCTCCTCCTCCTCCTCCTCTTCATACTTAAACTTCCGCCTCCCCTCTCCCTCCTCCTTCTCCTCTTCCT
>NC_091551.1:934489-936989 GCF_042767895.1 Penaeus vannamei
AAATCACACGTCTTTTCATCTTGCTATGTTTATTATTAAAGGATAAGATTTAGATATGTTTCCTATAAGAAATGATTTAGCAAAATATGGTAAAACATTGTATTTTTTTTTAGAGAAATTCCTCTCATTATTTTGGTTGTGTACAATGTCTTTCTCTCTCTTTTTTGTACATTCTTTACTCTTTGTTGGACCAGCAATTTGTTCTTCAAATAAACCTTTCAGTTTAATTCTTTCTCTCTCTGTTATTCAGAGGAGAATGGGCTTCTCTCTCTGTCTCTCTCGCTTCATTTCTTTTTTCTTTCTTTCTCTCTTTCTCTGTTTCTGCCCCTCTCTCTCTCTACGTCTCTGTCTCTGTCTCTGTCTCTCTCTCTCTCTCTCTCTCTCTCTCTCTCTCTCTGCCCACTCTCTCTCTCTCTCTCTCTCTCTCTCTCTCTCTCTCTCTCTCTCTCTCTCTCTCTATCTGTCTGTCTATCTATCTATCTATCTATCTATCTCTTATCCTGTCTTCTCCATATTCATCCTCTTCTAATAATAAGATAACTTAATAATATTTTTTGCATTTTTTTTCTGTTCACGTTTTAGATTATATATATATATATATATATATATATATATATATATATATATATATATATATATATATATATATATATATATATATATATATATATATATTTTTTTTTTTTTTTTTTTTTTTTTTTTTTTCATGTAAAAATCACACATGTTTTCATCTTGCTATGTTTATTATTAAAGGATAAGATTTAGATGTGTTTTCTATAAGAAATGATTTAGCAAAATATGGTAAAACATTGTATTTTTTTTAGAGAAATTCCTCTCATTATTTTGGTTGTGTACAATGTCTTTTCTCTCTCTTTTTTGTACATTCTTTACTCTTTGTTGGACCAGCAATTTGTTCTTCAAATAAACCTTTCAGTTTAATTCTTTCTCTCTCTGTTATTCAGAGGAGAATGGGCTTCTCTCTCTGTCTCTCTCGCTTCATTTCTTTTTTCTTTCTTTCTCTCTTTCTCTGTTTCTGCCCCCTCTCTCTCTACGTCTCTGTGTCTGTATGTCTGTCTGTCTGTCTCTCTCTTTCTCTCTCTTTCTCTCTCTCTCTCTCTCTCTCTCTCTCTCTCTCTCTCTCTCTCTCTCTCTCTCTCTCTCTCTCTCTCTCTCTCTCTCTCTCTCTCTCCCTCCCTCTCTCTCTCTCTCTCTCTCTCTCTCTCTCTCTCTCTCTCTCTCTCTCTCTCTCTCTCTCCCTCTCTCTCTCTCTCTCTCTCTCTCTCTCTCTCTCTCTCTCTCCTCTCTCTCTCTCTCTCTCTCTCTCTCTCTCTCTCTCTCTCTCTCTCTCTCTCTCTCTCTCTCTCTCTCTCTCTCTCTCTCTCTCTCTCTCTCTCTCTCTCTCTCTCTCTCTCTCCCTCCCTCTCTCTCTCTCTCTCTCTCTCTCTCTCTCTCTCTCTCTCTCTCTCTCTCTCTCTCTCTCTCTCTCTCTCTCTCTCTCTCTCTCTCTCTCTCTCTCTCTCTCTCTCTCTCTCTCTCTCTCTCTCTCAGTAAAGCAACCCACCTTTTTAAATACCCTACGCACACAAACAAAAAAAACGCGCGCAAACAACTCCACACTAAACAACACCCCCTATACACAGACACACCCACAAACAAAAACTACACACAAACACACCATCTTTCTAAACCACCCACAAATAAATACACTCAATCAACCTCCCTCTCCCCCTTCCCCTCCCCCCACCCACACACAAACAAAGACGCACAAACAAACAAACAAACAAAAACACTCCCAAACAAAGACGCACAAACAAGCAAAACCTCCTCCCCTCCCCCTCCCTCCCCTTCCCCTCCTCAAGGAATGCTAACAGCGCAGTCCCCTCCCTCCCTCCCCTCCCCTCCCTCCCTCCCTCCCCCCCCTTCCCCCCCCGGCACCTCCTTCGGAATATTCTCGAAATGACACTTGGGGCGCATGTGCTCTCTGAAGTCACCCTGCGCTGTTTAAAATCCTGGGGCTGAAACGCAACACCGGCCGTGAGTAAAGTGTTTTTTTTTTTTTTTTTTTTTAATGATTAGTATGTATACTTATGTGTATTTCTTTTTTCTTTTTTTTCTTAAATCATTAGTATGTATACTTATGTGTATTTCTTTTTTTCTTTTTTTTTTTTTTCTTAAATAATTCGTATGCATATTTGTGTGTATGTATATCTTGTTTTCTTATTTTTCGTGATTATTTTTTTCTTCTTAAATCATTAGTATGTATACTTATGTGTATTTATTTATTTATTTTTATTTTATTTTTTTTGTTCTTCTTATTTTTTTTTTTTGATAATTCGTATGCATATTTGTGTGTGTATGGATATTTCTTTTTTTGTGTGTGAATATAGTGTTTTTTTTTCTTTTTTTTTAATCATTAGTATGTATACTTATGTGTATTTATTTTTTGTTTTGTTTTTTTTTTTGTTTTTTCGTAATATTTTTTTTTTTCTTAAGTCATTCG
>NC_091551.1:949489-951989 GCF_042767895.1 Penaeus vannamei
CAGACAGACAGACAGACAGACAGACAGACAGACAGGTCGGAATATAGATGGATATTTGATAGAAAGGTCGAAAAAGGATAATTTGACAGACAAGTAGGTATATTGATAACGATAGACAGATGGCTGGGTGTTTAGACAGTTTTATATCTATCTATCTATCTATATATATATATATATATATAGATAGATAGATAGATAGATAGATAGATAGATAGATATAGAAATAGATATAAAGATTGATGCATACATACATACATGGATACATACATAGATGCATTAGATATATACGCAGATAGATAGATAGACAGATAGACAAAGATAAATAGATAACTGGATGAATATACGAGCTAGATATGTGTGTATATTCAATCCCTGAGTAGCCTTAAGTGGTGGATTTTCATAATGACATAAAGATAGACAGATTGGCATGTTATTTGATAAAGAAAGATGAGGATTTACAAATTGATATAGATATGGAATGATGAGTGTGTGTGTGTGTGTGTGTGTGTGTGTGTGTGTGTGTGTGTGTGTGTGTGTGTGTGTGTGTGTGTGTGTGTGTGTGTGTGTGTAGGTAGGTAGATAGATTGATAGATACATATATATATATACATACATACATACTTACACACACACACACACTCTTTCTCTCTCTCTCTCTCATACACACACATTTATACACACACACACACTCACACTCACACGCACACACACATTTACACACACACACACACATTTACACACACACACGTACACACACACACACACACACACACACACACACACACACACACACACACACACACACACACACACACACACACACACACACACACACACACACACACACACACACACACACACACACATACGTACACACACACATAGAACACCGACCAAAGCCAACAAAACCAAACCCCGTCGACCGATAGACAGGCCCCTCAGAGCCAGATAGACATCCCGGACAATCAGACACACAGACAGAGAAACATAAGGGTCGTTGCGTGGTTGCTAAACAGTCGCAGCTTTTATGAGGCGCTATCAGCAGGTTGCCAGCGCCACATCCGGGGCCTGATAAGCGCCGCCAAAGGGGGTAGCTGTGCCTGGAACAGTGACATGACCTGGGCTGGCAGTGCCAAGTGTGGTGGGGGGAGAGGGGTGAAGGGGGGAAGGGGGGAGGGAGGAAGGGAGAGCGTGGGAAACCCTTTTTGGTTTGTTTTTTATTGTTATTCTCATTAGTAGTGTTTTGTTCCTCCATCAATGAGGTGGTGTTCTTGGTAGCGTTTGTTAGTTTGTTAGTTTGTGCGTTTGTTCGTTGGTTAGCAGGATAACAAAACAAAACAAAACAAAACAAAATGAACAGTGCTATTATTTTCTCTTAGACGCTATTAAATTGTGGTGGTGATCCAGGAATTTTTAAAGAATTCATTGCGAGATTTAAAAGTTAAATTTTTTGGGCATTTAGATTATTGTTATCATTATTATTATTATTATCATTTTTAATGTAATACTTCAGGTGTGAATATCTTTATTTATGTGCCTTGGCGCAGATGGGCGTTCACTCTGTGCTTCTTGTTTTTTGTAATTGTTATTATTATTATTATTATTATTATTATTATTATTATTATTATTATTATTATTATTATTATTATTATTATCATCATCATCATCAGTATCGTCATTATTATTATTATTATTATTATTATTATTATTATTATTATTATTATCATTATCGTCACTATTATTATTATTATTATTACTATTATTGTTGTAATTATTATTATTATTGTTATTACTATTATTATTATTATTATTATTATTATTATTATTATTATTATCATTATCATTATCATTATCGTCATTATTATTATGGTTATTATTATTATTATTATTATTATTATTATTATTATTATTATTATTATTATTATTATTATTATTATTATTATTATTATTATTATTATTATCATCATCATCATCATCATTAACATATTTATCATTATTATTATTATTATTATTATTATTATTATTATTATTGTTATTATTATAATCATCATCATCATCATCATCATTAACATATTTATCATTATTATTTTTTTTCATTATTATTATTATTATTATTATTATTATTATTATTATCATTAACATATTTATCTTCATTATTATTATTATTATTATTATTATTATTATTATTATTATCATCATTTTGTTAATATTAGTTTTAGTTCCAAGGTAGTTCCAAGGTATCTGCCAAGTCTCTATAATGATTTAACTCTTTATACCATCATAAGTATTAGTGCCTGTGTCTGGCCAAGTTCTCGCGGTGCCAAGTGCCAGATTTGCTAAGGAATGTGTATTTTTTTTTTGTGTCTGTCTGTCGTGTTCTGTGGTATATGGGACGCTAGGAATCTGGCGGTTAAATGTGTGGTGGAAAGTGAGTTTTTTGTTTTGTTTTGTTTATTGAGGCATAAAATGTTTAGAATATAAAAAAGAAATGCGAAAAATA
>NC_091551.1:964489-969489 GCF_042767895.1 Penaeus vannamei
TCTTCTCCCTTCTTTTCTTTTCTTTTCTCCCTTTTTCTCTTCTCTTCTCTTCTTATTTTCTCTCTTTAGTTCTCTTATCTACTCCCTTCTCTTATTTCCTTTTCTATTCTTCTTTTCTCCCTTTTTCTCTTCTCTTCTCCCTTCTCTTATTTTCTGTTCTCCCTTCTTCTATTCTCATTTTGTATTCTCCTTTCTTCTCTTCTTTTTCTCTCTTCTCCCTTCTTCACTTCTTCTCTCCTTCCTTCCCCCTTCTTTTCACTTCTCCGTTTTTCTCTTTTCCTTCTCTTCTCTTTTTCTTACTCTCTGTTTCTATTTCTCTCCTCATCATCGTTTTCTCGCCCTTTCTCCGTTTCTTCCTCCTCCCTTCTTATCTTTCCCCTTTCTTCCCCTTTCCCTTCTATTATTTATGTATCCCCACTTTGTCTTCTACCCTTCTCCCTCTTTTCTCTCTTTCTTCTCCTTCTACCATTCATCTCTCACTTTCCCCTCTTCCCCCTCTTCCTTTTTATCCCCTATCTCTCCTGACCCAATTCCCTTTCTTTTCCCTTCCCTCCTCCCTTCCTCTCCGTCCCTCTTTCCTTCCTCTCCCTTCCCCACCCCTTCCCTTCCTCTCCTACTCCCCCCCCCTCCCTCCTCCCCCACCCCTTCCTTTCTTCCCCTAACCCTTCCCCTTCGAAACCCCCCTTCCCTCCCTCCCTTCCCTCCCTCCCTTCCCTCCCTCCTTCTCTACCCCCTTCCCCCCTTCCCCCCTCTCTCCCTCCCTTCCCTCCCTCCCCATGCCCTAGAAGGAGCAAGAGAAGGCACCTGCGCTTCCTCAAGATGGTCTAAGATCCTCATCGCTATGCCATTCAGACGGTCGTGAGGGAGGGAGGGGGGGAGGGGGCTGGGAGGGAGGGAAGAGGGGGGTGGTTGTGGGGGGCTGGGAGGGGATGAGGGGGAGCGGGGGAGTGGGGTGGTGGTTGTAGGGGGCTGGGGGGAGGGAAGAGGGGGAGGAGGGGGTGGTTGTGGGGGCTGGGAGGGATGAGGGGAGCGGGGGTGTGGGGGTGGTTGTGGGGGGCTGGGAGGGGCTGGGAGGGGATGAGGGGGAGCGGGGGAGTGGGGGGTGGTTGTGGGGGGCTGGGATGGAAGGAAGAGGGGTGAGGGGGTAGTGGGGTGGTGGTTGTGGGGGGCTGGGGAGGGGATGAGGGGGAGCGGGGGAGTGGGGGGGGATTTACGACCAAGTTTGACCCGCTTTTGGTGGGTTGACCTTTAGATCTTAGTGGCGTGGGGGGATGGGGGGAAGGGGAAGGGGTGGGAGAGGGAGAGGGAGAGGGAGAGGGAGAGGAAGAGGAAGAGGAAGAGGAAGAGAGGGGTGAGAGTGATTTCTCATTGTGTTTTTTCTTTCTTTCTCGTTATCTCTCTTTTTCATTTGTTAGTATCATTTTTATAGGGACTTTTTGCTTCTGGTATGGTGTTTCTTTATTCTCTCTCTCTCTCTCTCTCCCTCTCTCTCTCTCTCTCTCTCTCTCTCTCTCTCTCTCTCTCTCTCTCTCTCTCTCTCTCTCTCTCTCTCCCTCCCTCCCCCTCTCTCTCTCTCTCTCTCTCTCTCTCTCTCTCTCTCTCTCTCTCTCTCTCTCTCTCTCTCTCCCTCTCCCTCCCTCTCTCTCTCTCTCTCTCTCTCTCTCTCTCTCTCTCTCTCTCTCTCTCTCTCTCTCTCCTCCCTCCCTCCTCCCTCCCTCCCTCCCTCCTCCCTCCCTCCCTCCCTCCTCCCTCCCCCTCCCTCCCTCTCTCTCTCTCTCTCTCTCCCTCCCTCCCTCTCTCCCTCCCTCTCTCCCTCCCTCCCTCTCTCCCTCCCTCCCTCCCCTCCCCTCCCCTCTCTCTCTCTCCCTCTCTACCCTAGCGCCTCCACCCTAGAACCCTATCATTTCCACATTACCCTAAGTAAGGGTGACGGGCAGAGTAACTTCCCATTTTCATAATTACATCCTGTCTCTGCATGATGCATGAATGACCTGTTGGGGGGGGGGGGGGATGGGAAAGGGGAGAGGGGGAGGGAGAGGGGAAGGTGAGGGGAGGAGGAAGGGGGAGGGAAGGGAAGAGGGGAGGGGGAGAGAAGGAAGGGGGAGAGGGAGAGGGAAAGGAGGAAGAGGGGAGGAGAGAGGGAGGGGAAGGAAGGGAAGAGGGGGAAGGGAAGAGGGGAGGGAAGAGGGAGGGGTAGGGAGAGGGGGAGGAAGGAAGGGAAGAGGGGGAGGGGAAGGTGGGAGAGGGATGGGAAGGTAGAACGGAAGAGGGGAGAGGGGAAGGGAAGGGGGGAAAGGGAGGAAGAGGGAGAAAGATGTAATTAAATCCTCTGTGCCGGAAACTGAGAAGGAGGGAGAGAGAAAAAACGCAAGCACACACGCATAATTGATAAATTAATAAGGATAATGGAGATTATTAAAGTAAGGAATAATATTAATGACGCTGATGATATTAATTAAAACTATAATAACTGTGATGCTAATGATAATGATAATTACAATGATAATGAAAATGAAGATAGTAATGATAATGAGAAGAATAGTAATGGTGATGGTAATAGTAATAATAATGATGATAATGACAGTAATAATGATAACAATAATGGTAATGATAATGATAATAATAATTACAGTAATAATGATTATAATGATAGTAAAAAATATAATAATGATACTGCTACTGCTAGTACTAATGATAGTAATGATAATAGTAATGAAAATGATAGTAATTATGATGGTGATAATGATAATGTCAATGATAATAAAATAAGAATAATGGTATTAATACTACATGATGATGATAATACTAATAATGATGATAATAGTATTGATAATAATAATAATGACAACGATAACAATGATGATAACAGTAATAATGATAAAAAATAACATTGAGAATAATGATAGTGATATTATATTGATAATCAAAACAACAACAGTAAACAACAGAAGTCATGACAACAGATAAATGATTAAAGCGCGACGGAGTAAGTGGGGCAAAGGCATTTAGGAATCAGGAATCGGGAATCGGGAATCAGGGTCGCGGCGGCAATAGAATTCCAACAAAGCCATTGCCATTTGCATAAGGACTTGTAAAGCCATCTTGTGGATTCACGTTTCTACGCTTTCTCTCTTTCTCTCTCTCTTTCTTCTTTTCTTTCTTTTCTTTCTCTCTCTCTCTCTCTTTCTTCTTTTCTTTCTTTCTCTCTCTTTTTCTCTTTCTTTCTTTCTCTCTCTCTCTCTCTTTTTCTCTCTCTCTCACTCTCTCTATCTCTCTCTCTCTCTCTCTTTCTCTCTCTCTCTCTCTCTCTCTCTCTCTCTCTCTCTCTCTCTCTCTCTCTCTCTCTCTCTCTCTCTCTCTCTCTCTCTCTCTCTCTCTCTCTCTCTCTTTCGCTCTCTCTCTCTCTCTCTCTCTCTCTCTCTCTCTCTTTCTTTCTCTCTGTCTCTATCTCTCTCTCTCTCTCTCTCTCTCTTTCTTTCGCTCGCTCTCTCTCTCTCTCTCTCTCTCTCTCTCTCTCTCTCTCTCTCTCTCTCTCTCTCTCTCTCTCTCTCTCTCTCTCTCTCTCTCTCTCTCTCTCTCTCTCCCCCATGAAACTCTCCCCTCTCCCTCTCACCCTCTTTCTCATTTACCCTTTTGAACCCCACCTCCTACTACTCCCTTTACCCATTTCCTCCCCCCCTTTCCCACCCCTCATCCTCTCCCTCTTGAACCTCACCCCTTTCCCCATTTCCCTCTTATGCCCAAACACCTCCCCATATCCCTCCTCTTGAACCCCTACCCCCTTCCTCCCCTCCCCATATCCCCCTCTTGAACCCCTACCCCTTCCCCCTCCCCCATATCCACTTCTTGAACCCCTACCCCTTCCCCCATATCCCCCTCTTGAACCCCTACCCCCTTCCCCCTTCTCCCTTCCCCCATATCCCCCTCTTGAACCCCTACCCCCTACCCCCTTCTCCCCTCCCCCTCCCTCCCCCTGCCTCCCCTCATGACGTCATCAGAGCCAGCATTGCCCGGGCGGCGGCGGGGGCGGTGGTGGCCAGGCGGGCCCAGGAGGACAGCGGTTGATCAGCTGTGAATAATCCCTTTAGGCGAAGGGGGGGGTCTGTAAAGGAGGAGGGAGGAGTGTCTGGTAAGGAGGGGCAGGGGCGGGAGAGTGGGTAGGGTGAGGAGGAAAGGGGAGGTGGGTGGAGGTGGGTGGAGGTGAGGGGAGAGCGAAGGGAAGGGGGTAGTTGGGGTAGTGGGGTGAAGGACGGGGGGAGTTGGGGGGATGATGGGAGGGAGGAGAGGGTAGGTTTAAGGGTGGGGAGGAGAGGGGGAGTTAGGGTGATGAGGAGGGAGGGAGAGCGAAGGGAGGAGATGATAGGTTTTAGGGGTGGGGAGGAAAGGGAGTCTGGTGGGGATGAGGGAGGGGGTAGGGTGGGGAGGAAGGGCGGGAGGGAAGTGGGTGGGAGTGAGGGAGTTTAGGGGGTGGGGGTGAGGGGGAGGGAGAGACGGGGTGAAGGGTGAAGTGAGAGGAGAGGAAGGCAGTGAAGTGGGAAGGTAGGGGAAGGGAAGGGGGAGGGTGGAGGTGATAGAGGAAGAAGGGATGCGGTAGGAGGTATGGAAAACAGGAGGAAGAGGAGAGAAGGAGGAGAAGAGACGAGGAAGAATAGAGAAAAGGAGAGGAAGAGAGAGAGAGGTGGGGGTGGGGGGCACTCACTGGGGGGGGGGGGAGGGAGGCGGATTAAGGGCTAAGACAAGCTTTTGAGGGAAGAGAGAGGGGGTGTAGCTGGAAGGACCAAGATCATAGGCACTCCTTTGTGGCACCCTTTGGCACTCATCAGAGGGAGGGGGGGGGGGCCACGGGGCTATCGTGTGGAAAGCCGAAACGGGGAAAAGGGATGATAAAACCTAGGCAGAGAGAAATGGGAAATAAAAGGACAGATAAGTGTTAAAACAGGAAAATAAGATTATAGAATCTACATCAAATTATGGTGAATATGAGGAAGAGAAGAGGAGGT
>NC_091551.1:974489-976989 GCF_042767895.1 Penaeus vannamei
TCTCTCTCTCTCTCTCTCTCTCTCTCTCTCTCCCTTCTCTCTCTCTCTCTCTCTCTCTCTCTCTCTCTCTCTCTCTCTCTCTCTCTCTCTCTCTCTCTCTCTCTCTTTCTCTCTCTCTCTTTCTCTATCCCTGCCTCTCCCTGTTTTTACTTTGTCTCTGGTTATTGCTTTCACTCTCACTTTTTCAAGTTCTTCCTTTTTCTCTCCTTCTCCCTCTCTTCCTCCCTCCTTCTCCCTGTTCTTCCTTCCCTCCCTCTTATCACATTTCACAGCAATACACATCCTCTCTCTCTCCCTTTCTCTGCCTTTCGTTACTTTTTCTTTCCCTATCTCCTCTCCATCTCCTTTCGTCTCTTTTTCTTTTCGTATTTCCTCTCTTCCTGTCTCTCTCCCGTTTCCTCTTTCATCTCTCTCTCCATTCGTCATATTCTCTTTTCCTTTTTCCTCTCTCTCTCTCTCCTCTCATCTCCCTCCTTTTCCCACTTTCCCCTCTCTCTTTCCGTATCTTTCCTCTCTCTCTCTCTCCTCCCCATCTCTCTCTCCTTTCTCCTCTTTCCTTTTTTCTTCCCTTCCGCGTGGGACGGAGTGCCAAGATTGCGTGTGTGCGTCTCGGTGCCAGCGTATTCAGGTGGCTCTCGCATGGCACTGTCGGTCGGTGGCTCTATATGCGATCCCTCTCTCTCCCTTCTCTCTCGTTCTTTCTTTCTCTTTCCCTTCCTTCTCTCTCTCTCTCTCTCTCTCTCTCTCTCTCTCTCTCTCTCTCTCTCTCTCTCTCTCTCTCTTCTCTCTCTCTCTCACTCTCTCTCTCTCTCTCTCTCTCTCTCTCTCTCTCTCTCTCTCTCTCTCTCTCTCTCTTTCTCTCTCTTCTCTCTCTCTCTCTCTCTCTCTCTCTCTCTCTCTCTCTCTCTCTCTCTCTCTCTCTCTCTCTCTCTCTCTCACTCTTTCTTTCTTTCTATTCACTCTTTCTTTCCCTCTCTCTTTCTTTCTATTTCTCTCTCTACTTTCTCTCTCTCTCTCAATCTCTCTCTCTCTCTCTCTCTCTCTCTCTCTCTCTCTCTCTCTCTCTCACTCTCTCTTTTTCTCTCTCTCTCTCTCTCTCTCTCTCTCTCTCTCTCTCTCTCTCTCTCTCTCCCTCCTCCCTCTCTCTTCTCCCTCTCTCCTCTTCCCTCTTCCCTCTCTCTCCCTTCTCCCATCCCTCCCTCTCTCCACCCTCCCCCTCATGCCCTTTCTCCCCCCCCCTCATCCCTCGACCTTCCCCTCATGGTACCATAATAGTGTCCCTTCCCCCCCTCCTACCTCCCTATTTCACTTACCTCTTCCTTACATACCATTCTCCTATTTTTCTCTCTCTCTTTTTCTTCTTTTTTTCTTCTTTTTTTGTTACTTATAGGTTGTCTTTGGTGATCAGAATTATCGAAGTCCCTCCCCCCCCACATTCTGTCCTCTCTCTCTCTCTGTCTCCTTTAAATTCTTTCGCTTTTTTATTTAATTTTCCCCCTTTTTTTATTATTATATATTTTTGTGAGATGCTAAGTAGATCGTCACTGTCAATAAAGAGACACTGGTATGTCTCAGTTATTTCACTTTATTTTCGTCTCATACCAAGTGGCATACCAATCTGGCCCGTGAATGAGCATAAGAAATAAAAACATCAGAGACATAAACGGGGCCCTTGATTGAGCGTAGTGGTAAGTGGTGTTGAGACTATAAGTAGGGAATCATAAGTAGAACGACAGAGGATTGGATTTCGTTCGGGCTAAGTGTTCAGATTCGCAAACATTATTTTTGTCACTTTTTGTTGGTAAGACTGCATGTGTTTTTGTTGTTGTTGTTGTAATATTTGTGGAATATGTTTTCCTTTATTTTTTTTTCTTTTTATCTGCAGATTCGGTGCGACATGAACTTGCCTGTGGTGCTGTAACACACACGTGAGGTGAGTCTTTGAATCTTTACGCACACGCACACAGACACACACACACACACACACACACACACACACACACACACACACACACACACACACACACACACACACACACACACACACACACACACACACACACACACACACACACACACACACACACACACACACACACACACACACACACAGTAACCCATATCACTGTATCAGCCCTTGTAAAATAAAAATATATGCTGGCATGGAAACGAAATACAGAAAATGTGCCAAAAAGAAAATAAAAGAAAAATATATGTCAGAAGGAGAATGTAAACGAAAGGGAGAAAAAATACCCAAAAAGTATGCAGGGAAAGAAGAAAACGGAAAAAAGCAAAAAAAACGAGAGAGAGAGAGAGAGAGAGAGAGAGAGAGAGAGAAAGAAAGAAAGAAAGAAAGAAAGAGAGAAAGAAAGAGAGAAAAAGAAAGAAAGAGAAAGAGAGAAGAAGAAAGACTGAAAAAGAGAGAAGAAGGAGAGAAAGAGACACAGAGACAGACAGACAAACAGGTAGATGCAAACAGAGAGAGGTAGACAGATAGATA
>NC_091551.1:986989-989489 GCF_042767895.1 Penaeus vannamei
ACTCATTCATTGGGACTGACGCGCTGATCACTCGCTTCGTCGTACACGCTGTCGGGTAATTTCGGTTCTGTCGGGGGCGGGGGTCGGGGGGTCGGGGGGGCTGGAGTTCTCTGGTCTCGTCTATTTTCCGTTTCTTGTTTTTTATTTTTTTTTTTTGTTTGTCTTGTCCTTTTTTATCTTCTTTCCTTCGTTTGTTTATATGCGTGTTTTATTGATATATATATATATATATATATATATATATATATATATATATATATATATATATATATATACATATGTATATATGTACAGTTTTTTCTTCCACTTTATCTCCTTGTTTTTTTTTTCTTTTCGTTTCTTTTTTATCTTCTTCCATGCCATTTTGTTTCTCTCTTTCTCTCTCTCTCTCTCTCTCTCTCTCTCTCTCTCTCTCTCTCTCTCTCTCTCTCTCTCTCTCTCTCTCTCTTTCTCTCGCTCTCTCTCTCTCTCTTCTCTCTCTCTCGCTTCCTCCCTACCTCCCTCCATCCCTCTCCCTCTCTTCCTCTCTTCCACTCCCTTTCCCTCTCCCTCCATCCCTCTCAGTTTCTCTCTTATCTCATCTCCAACCTTCTCCCCTCCTTCCCAACCCACCTCTTTCTCCCACCCTCCCTCTTTTTTTCTTTTTTTTTTTTCTTATTCCATCTCCTCTTTCTATTCTCCTCGCCTCCTCCCTCCTACCCCCCCCCCGCTTCTGACCACAAAGGAGACGCCTTGATGACGTCATCGCCTTGGGGGAGGAGATGGAGGAGGAGGAGGAAGGAAGAGGAAGGAAGAGGAGGAGGAAGGAAGAGGAAGGAAGAGGAGGAGGAAGGAAGGAAGAAGAGGAGTAGGAAGGAAGAGGAGGAAGAAAGGAAGGAATAAGAGGAGGAAGGAAGGAAGGAAGAGGAGGAAGGAAGGAAGGAAGAGGAGGAGGAAGAAGGAAGGAAGAGGAGGAGGAGGAGGAGGAGGAGGAAGGAAGGAAGGAGGGAGGAGATGGAGGAGGAGGAGGAAGGTAAAGGAGGAGGAGGAGGAGAGAGGAAGGAATGAAGGAGAAGGAAGAGGAGGAGGAGAGAGGAAGGAATGAAGAAGGAAGAGGAGGAGGAAGGAATGAAGAAGGAAGAGGAGGAGGAGGAAGGAATGAAGAAGGAAGAGGAGGAGGAAGGAATGAAGGAGAAGGAAGAGGAGGAGAGAGGAAGGAATGAAGGAGAAGGAAGAGGAGGAGGAGGAGAGAGGAAGGAAAGAGGAGGAGGAAGGAAGGAAGAGGATGAGGATGAGGAAGGAAGGAAGGAAGGAAGGAAGAGGAGGAGGAGGAAGGAAGAGGAGGAAGAGGAAGGAAGGAAGAGGAGGAGGAAGAGAGGAAGAGGAGGAGGAAGGAAGAAGAGGAGGAAGGAAGGAAGGAAGAGGAGGAGGAGGAAGGAAGGAAGGAAGAGGAGGAGGAAGAGGAGGAGGAAGGAAAGAAGAGGAGGAGGAGGAGGAAGGAAGGAAGAAGGAGGAGGAGGAAGGAATGAAGAAGGAAGAGGAGGAGGAGGAAGGAATGAAGGAGAAGGAAGAGGAGGAGGAGGAAGGAAGGAAGAAGGAGGAGGAGGAAAGAAGGAAGAGGGAAGAGGAGGAGGAGGAAGGAAGGAAGAACAGGAGGAGGAGCAGGAGGAGGAAGGAAGAGAAGGAGGAGGAAGGAAGGAAGAGGAGGAAGAAGGAAGGAAGAGGAGGAGGAGGAAAGGAAGGAAGAGGAGGAGCAGGAGGAGGAAGGAAGGAAGAACAGGAGGAGGAGGAGGAGGAGGAATGAAGAGGAGGAGGAGGAGGAAGGAAGGAAGAGGAGGAAGAAGGAAGGAGGAGGAGGAGGAGGAGGAGGAAGGAAGGAAGAAGAGGAGGAGGAGGAGGAGGAATGAAGGAAGAGGAGGAGGAAGAAGGAAGGAAGAGGAGGAGGAGGAGGAGGAAGGAAGGAAGAGGAGGAGGAAGAAGAAGAAGAAGAAAATGGGAAATGACACTCCACATCCCTCCCTCCCCCCCCCTCCTTCCATCGTCTCTCCCTCCCCATTTCCTTTCCTTCCCTCACTTCTTAGTCGTCTCCTTTCCCTGCCTTTTTTTAAATTTTTTATTCCATCTCCTCTTTATTCTCCTCCTCCACCACCACCCCCCCTCTTCCCCCCCCTCCCCCTATATCATGACCCCAGCCACCACTCCCCCTCCCCCATCCCCTCACCCCCCCTCTCCCTCCCCTATATCATGACCCTGGCCACCACTCCCCATCTTCCCTCCCTCTCCCCCCTATATCATGACCCCGGCCGCCACCCCCTCCCCCATCCTCTCCCCCCCCACCCCCCCTATATCATGACCCCGGCCACCACTCCCCATCCCTCTCCCTCTCCCCCATCCCTCCTCCCCCCCCCGTATATCATGACCCCGGCCGCCACAACAATGAGTCAGAGAGCCAAAAAGCTTCTAAGACACGGTTCGAGAAGACCCGATGATGGTGATGGGTGGGTAGGAAGGGAGGGGGAAG
>NC_091551.1:1014891-1019891 GCF_042767895.1 Penaeus vannamei
AAATTAAAAATTTTTTTTTTAAAAAAAAAAAAATTTTCAAAAACCCCCTAACACACACACACACCCTCACACACACACAAACACACACACACACAAACACACACACACACACACCCTCACACACACACACCCTCACAGACACCCAAACACACACACACACACACACACCCTCACACACACCCTCACACACACACACACCCAAACACACACACACACACAAACACACACAACCACACACACACCCTCACACACACACACACACACACGCACCCTATGCACAGAAATAAACACATATCTATCAACATGTCTACCAAATGGAGAGATAGATGTGAATATATCATATAGAAAGATATGTTTTTATTTCTGTGTATTTGCATAACTGCATATATGAATATTTATTGGGGCTTTTTTATTTATGAATATTTATTTATTTATTTATTGTAACAAACAACGAAAACTATTTCATTTGGCGGTCTACATATGGGTGTATTTGTACTTTGTTTAAAATTTATTCTAAAATGTTTTTTTTTTTATCTGATACTTTTTTTCAATATATCTTTTTTTTTATTTCTTTTTAGGATGTATTATGTACAAATTGGATTTACGTGTCAATTATCATTATTTATTTTTTCTGAAGAACTGGGGACTTACGCCACTGAAAGAAAGAAAAACAAATTAGTAGATTCTCTCTCTCTCTCTCTCTCTCTCTCTCTCTCTCTCTCTCTCTCTCTCTCTCTCTCTCTCTCTCTCTCTCTCTTTCTCTCACTCTCTCACTCTCACTCTCTCACTCTCGCTCTCTCTTTCTCTCTCTCTCTTTCTCTCTTTCTCGCTCTCTCGCTCTCTCGCTCTCTCTCTCTCTCTCTCTCTCTCTCTCTCTCTCTGTCTCTCTCTCTCTCTCTCTCTCTCTCTCTCTGTCTCTCTCTCTCTCTCTGTCTCTCTCTCTCTCTCTCTCTCTTACTCTTACTCTCTCTCTCTCTCTCTCTCTCTCTCTCTCTCTCTCTCTCTCTCTCTCTCTCTCTCTCTTTCTCTCTCTCTCTCTCTCTCTCTCTCTCTCTCTCTCTTTCCCTCACCATCTCCCTCTCCCTCTCCTTATCTAAAGTAGATAAACGTTTATATAAAAAAAAAAAAATAAAAAAAAATAGAGCAAGAAGGTATTTAAAAAATCCCTTCGCTTATCTCTCGAAAATTAATAGATACGAATAAAGAGAGAGAAAAGGGAAGAAAAAAGGGAGAGGAGGAGAAGGCAATAGATGACACAGTAAGAAATATAAAGGAAATATAGAGATAAAAGACGTGAGAAGAAAGAAGGGGAAGAGAAAAGAAAAAAAAAGTATTTTTACGAGGAGAGAAAGAAACACAAGAATTAATTAGGAAATATAGACGAAAAAAAAACTGAAAAAATAGAGAAATGGAGAAGAAAAACAGAAAACAGAAAAACATAGAGAAACAAAGAAGAAGAAGAAGAAAAAAAACATAGAGAAACAAAGAAGAAAAAAAACACTGAAAAAAATGAAAATGTAGAAGAAAACAGAAAACAGAAAAACATAGAGAAACAAAGAAGAAGAAGAAGAAGAAGAAGAAAACGGAAACAAAGAAGAAAAAAGCGGAAGCAAAGAAGAAGAAAAAAAAACACTAAAAAAAATAAAGTATAGAAGAAAACAGAAAACAAATAAAAACATAGAGAATCAAAGAAGAAGAAGAAGAAAAAGAAAAAGGAAACAAAGAAGAAAAAAAAACATTATAAAAAACAGAAAATATAGAAGAAAACAGAAAACATAAAAACATAGAGAAACAAAGAAGAAGAAGAAGAAAAAAAACAGAGGAAACAAAGAATAAGAAGAAGAAGAAGAGAAGCAAAACAACAGAGAAACAAGAACTAAAAAAAAAAAAAAATGAAAAAGTAGAAGAAAACAGAAAACAGAAAAACATAGAGAAACAAAGAAGAAGAAGAAGAAGAAGAAGAAGAAAACAGAGAAACAAAGAACTAAAAACAAAACAAAAAAAAAAAACTGAAAAAGTAGAAGAAAACAGAAAACAGATAAAAACATAGAGAAACAAAGAAGAAAAAGAAGAAGAAGAAACACTAAAAGGGGAAATATACGAAAAAAAAGCGACAAAAGAAACACGTGAAGCGCAGAGTTTAACCTTCGTCAAAAAAAAAACAAGAAATTGTCACTTAATCCGAACAAAACAAGTTTTTTTTAACAATATCTAAGAATATCATTTTTCTTTTTTTCTTTTTTTCTTTTTCTTCTAATGGGTGTATGGCAAGGGGGGGGGTGAAGGGGATATATATATATATGTATATTGGTACGACGTCCATTGAAAATCCTTCTATTCCTTGTTATTTTAGGTCTTGTGTGTACGTGATGGCTGACATGTACGTATGTGTATGTGTCTGTGTGTGTGAGATATGTGTATGTATGTATGGGTATATTAGTATATGTATGAGTCAGTATTTGCGGATATATGTACGTATATGTGTATATGTGCGTGCATGAAGTTACGCACATGCATACATACCCACCTCTTTAATTTTCAGAAATTGGTCAAATAATATCCATTTTACTGTCAAATATTTGTCTTGACATTTATAGCTGTTGTTGAATAATTATAATTATTATGACTGTTGTCATTATTATCGTTATCATCATTATTGTTATTATTATTGTTATTATCATTATTATCATTCTTATCAATATCATAATTATTACTATTATTATCATCACTTTTATCATCATTATTACATTCATCAGTATCTTTACAATCATTTCTCTCTCTCTCTCTCTCTCTCTCTCTCTCTCTCTCTCTCTCTCTCTCTCCTCCCTACTCCCCTTCCTCTCTCTCCTCCATCTCCTCCCTCTCTCTCTCTCTCTCTCTCTCTCTCTCTCTCTCTCTCTCTCTCTCTCTCTCTCTCTCTCTCTCTCTCTCTCTCTCTCTCTCTCTCTCTCTCTCCTCCTACTCCCTTCCTCTCTCTCTCCATCTCCCTCTCTCTCTCTCTCTCTCTCTCTCTCTCTCTCTCTCTCTCTCTCTCTCTCTCTCTCTCTCTCTCTCTCTCTCTCTCTCTCTCTCTCTCTCTCTCTCTCTCTGTCTCTCTCCTCCTACTCCTCCCTCTCTCTCTCCATCTCCCTCTCTCTCTCTCTCTCTCTCTCTCTCTCTCTCTCTCTCTCTCTCTCTCTCTCTCTCTCTCTCTCTCTCTCTCTCTCTCTCTCTTCTCCTTCCCCTCTCTCTCTCCTCCTAATCCCTCCCTCTCTCTCTCCCTCTCCCTCTCCCTCTCCTCTCCCTCTCTCTCTCTCTCTCTCTCTCTCTCTCTCTCTCTCTCTCTCTCTCTCTCTCTCTCTCTCTCTCTCTCTCTCTCTCTTCCTCCTTCCCTCTCTCTCTCTCTCTCTCCTTCTCTTCCTCCTCTTCCACCTCCTCTTCCACCTCCTCCTCCTTCCTTCCTACCTCTCTCTCTCTCTATCTCCCTCCCTCCCTCTCTCTCCCTCCCTCCCCTCCTTCCCCTTTCCCTCACCTTCATTCACCCTTTCTCCTGACGTCTTTCACCTCATCCCTCCCCTTCTCCCCCACTCCCCCTCTCCCCCTTCTCCTCAATCCGCCCTCATTTTACATCCCCCCCCCCCGCCGTCTCACCTGTCAGGCTGTGACGTCATCCGCCTTGCTGTTGCAGGTTAGTCATCGTGGTTTTGTATAACTGTTTTTTTTTCTGTTTTCTTTTGATGTATGTATTATTATTATTACTATTATTTATGTCTTTATTTGATAGTGTGGTATGTGTTGTTTTTGTTGGTGTATGTTTTTTTTTTTTTAAGTATTTGTTATGATCTGTATTTTTTTATTTTTTTGTGTCTTATGTACAGGTTGTGTTATGTCGTTTTTCACAGGTTGTGTTATAGATACAATTAAGGTGGATATTATCTTAATTATCTTATCGCCGATACTACATAATTTAGGTTTTTGTTTATATTTATCATCAACATTATTCTTATCATTACTTTGATAATTCTTGCATTAAATGAGAACAGTGATGAATATAATATACATTTTTCTTTTTCATTACAAAGAATTCTGATAATTATGCTAATCACATTATTATTCCCATTATGTCAAGACTTCTATAATTATCAAAGAGTGTTTAAAATTAGAAAAGGAAGTTTTACGTATATGTGTATGTGCGTTTTTTAAATGTACACACACGCACACACGCGTACATGATAAGATAAGAGAGCTTCCTGTGGAAAATAGATATAATTTTTTTTCCTAATAGTTTATTTTATATTGTAAATTCAGGAAATAAGAGAGGAGGGGAGAGAAAAGGAATAGATAGATTGGTAGATAGATAGATAGAAAGGTAGATAGATAGAAAGATAGGTAGACAGAAATAGATATTGAGAGAGAGAGAGAGAGAGAGAGAGAGAGAGAGAGAAAGAGAGAGAGAGAGAGAGAGAGAGAGAGAGAAAGAGAAAGAGAGAAAGAAAGAAAGAAAGAAAGAGAGGAAGAAAGAAAAAGAGGGAGATAGAGACAGACAGACAGGCAAACAAAGAAAGAAAGAGAAAGAATAAAAGAAAGAAATGTACAGAAGCCTAGACAAACCTCAACATACCCCCCCCCCCAAAAAAAAAAAAAAAACAAGAAGTCTAACTCAAACAGTTAATCAAGCAAATCAAGCAGAGAGACGAACAGCTTGACAGACAAGTAATGAGCTAAAAAACAAGCAAAAATCGGAGCATCTTAGGCAGAGCAAGCAAACATGCGATTGTGCAAGCAAGCTGAAAAAAAGAGGACAGAGACAAATGACTCAAGAGCAAGCAGGAAATCACTCCTAAAAGGGGGGGGGGAAATGCAAGCAAAGGCGTAAAGGAGCAAGCACATTATCAAGCAAATACATGGCCAAGCACAGAGTCAGCAAGAATTATAGAACAAATTACACAGAACGAACAAGCAAGCAAACAGGAAAGGTCAGCAAGCAAGCAGACACATCAGCAATCAAGCAGGAATGGTCA
>NC_091551.1:1027391-1033962 GCF_042767895.1 Penaeus vannamei
CTCTTCCTCCTTTCTATCTTCCCCCCTCCCCTATCTCCCTCCTTCTTATTCTATTTTCTACTTTTAGATTTACTGTGTGTGTGTGTGTATACGCGCGCGCGCGCGTGAGAGAGAGAGAGAGAGAGAGAGAGAGAGAGAGAGAGAGAGAGAGAGAGAGAGAGAGAGAGAGAGAGAGTATGTGCGTGCGTGTGTGTTTGTGTGTGTGTGTGGTTGAGTGAGTGTTTGTGTGCGTGTGTGAGTTACCAACAACTACAGAAAAAAATACGAAGAAATATGTATATACGAACATACATCAAAAGAATATATTAATGATTAACATCCAGAAAGTATATTAATACTGAGTGAGTCGACATTCAATGTATGTTAGTCATCAACATGAAATTTTAAAGCATTTGAATATAAAGTATAATGTCACTGATTATAACAGAATGACATTATTAATAAAAAATGATGTTGGTATCACAACAATAACAGTGATAATAATGATAATAACAATGATAATCTTACACATGATAACAATGATAATAATGATAATAATGATGATAATCCTACACATGATAACAATGATAATAATGATAATAACAATGATAATCTTACACATGATAACAATGATAATAATTATAATGATGATGATGATAACAGTAATTATGCTAATAATAGTAATTACAACGATAACAGTAATAACATTAATAATGATAAAAATGGTAGTAGTAGTATTGCTAATATTGATATTGATAATAATAATAATAATAATAATAATGATGATGATAATAATGATAATAATAATGATAATATTAATGGTAATAATAATAATAGAACAATAATTATAACAATAATGATAATGATACAAGTTCCAGCAAATATGATATTAATGATAAAAATAGTAACAATAATAATGATAATGATAATAATGATAGTAACAATACCAATAACAATATATAATGATAATAATAATAATAATAATAATAATAATAATAATAATAATAATAATAATAATGATAATAATAATAATAATAATAATAATAATAATAATAATAACAATAATAATAATGATAATGATAATAATAATGATAATAATAATAATAATAATAATAATAATAATAATAATAATAATGATTATAGTATTGACACCAATAAAAATATATTAAAATAATATTAATAACGATAACACAGAAAAAATATACACATAAGCATAAACATAATTCCTCCATGAAAAAAATAATAAATAATAAATAAATAGAAAGTAAATAAATAATAAATAAATAATAGATAAATAATAGATAAACAAATAATAAATAAATAAATGATAAATAAATAATAAATAAATAATGAATAAATAAATAATAAATAAATAAAAAATAATAGATAAATAAATAGATAATAGATAAATAAATAATAGATAAATAATCGATCGAAAGCGTGTGGTTATTTTTATCCTTATTTTCTGTTTGGGACGTTTATTTCTTATTATTAATAGGGGTAAAGGATCTCAATAATTTTAAGGAAACATTGGGATTCCAAAAGAAGACATAGTTAACACTAGTAAGAGGAATAAATCGATTTTTTTCTTTTTTCTTTTTAAGTAAAATAAAATCGAACAGAAAACGGGAACTTGTCAAAGAAAACGGAGACGGTTCCCATTTTTTCTTTTTTTTTATCGTAATTTTCCTCATCCTCCTGTTTATTCTTTCTCTTCCTGTTTCTTCTTTCTCCTGTTTCTTCTTTCTCTTCCTGTTTGTTCCTCTTCCACTTGAATCAAGCAGAAAAGAAGAAAATATGGGAGAATTAGAATAAATAGGACGAGATAAAGCTGAATAATAATAATAATAATGATAATAATAACGATAAGGATGATAATAATAATAATAATAATAATAATAATAATAATAATGATAATAATAATGATAATAATAATAATGATAATAATAATAATAATAATAATAATAATGATAATAATGATAATAATAATAATAATAATAATAATAATGATAATAAATAATAATAATAATGATAATAATAATAATAATAATAATAATAATAATATAATAACACTAATAATAATAATGATAATAAATAGCAATAATAATAATAATAATAATAATAATAATAATAATAATATTGATAATAATAATAATAATAACAATAATGATAATAAGGAGAAAAATAAGAAAGAATTAGATAAAGAAAAGAAGAAAACAGAAGAAAGAAGAAGAAAAAAATAGAAGAAAGAAAATGAAGAAAGATGGGAATAAAAAGGAGGAGATAAAGTTGAATAACAATAATAATAAGAAGATCGAGGAGAATAAGAAAGAATTAGATGAAAATGAAGAATAACAATAACCAGGCAGATGAAGAATAGGAGAAGGAGGAGGGGGGGGGGAAGAAGAAGAAGAAGAAGAAATAAAAAAAAAGAAAAAGAGGAGGATAAGGATGAAAAAAATAAGAATAAAAGAAGAAGAAGAATAGAAGGAGGAGTAGGAGAAGGAAGAAGAAGAAAAATAAGAATAAAATTAAAAAGAAGAGGAGAAGGAAGAAGAAGAAGAGAAAGAAGAAGAAGAAGAAGAAGAAGAGAAGGAGGAAGAAGAAGAAGAAGAGAAGGAGGAAGAAGAAGAGAAGGAGGAGGAAGAAGAAGAGAAGGAGGAAGAAGAAGAAAAAAAAAGAATAAAAAAAGAAGAAAAAAAGAATAAAGAAAAAGAAGACGAAAGAAAAAACAGAAGAAGAGAAGTGAAAGAAAGAACAAGAACAAGGAGGTAATAACAGGTTCAACCATAGACTTGTCTCGATATAACACCAAGTAGAACAAAACCTGTTCTCCAAGGGCGGAACATGTTACGACTTTTTTTTGTTATTTAATATCAAATGGTTGTGTTGTGGGCAATGTAATGCTGTTTTTAACTTTATTGTTGTTATTGTTGTTATTGTTTATTGTTGTTGTTATTGTTTATTGTTGTTGTTGTTGTTGTTTATTGTTGTTGTTGTTGTTGTTGTTGTTATTGTTTATTGTTGTTGTTGATGAGGATGATGTTGTTGTTGTTGTTGTTGCTGTTGTTGTTGTTAATGATGATGAGGATGTTGTTGTTGTTGTTGTTTGATATCAAATGGTTGTGTTGTGGGCAATGTAATGCTGTTTTTAACTTTATTGTTGTTGTTGTTGTTATTGTTTATTGTTGTTTTTGTTGATGATGGTGATGATGTTGTTGTTGTTGTTAATGATGATGAGGATGTTGTTGTTGTTGTTTGACATCAAATGGTTGTGTTGTGGACAATGTAATGCTGTTTTATCCTTATTGTTGTTGTTGTTGTTATTGTTTATTGTTGTTGTTTGTTTGTTTGTATCTACGGTGAGGATGATGTGTATTTTTTGTTTATCTATTTACTTATTTATATATTTTCACTTTTTTATTTATATATTATCACCTTATCAGACAGTTAAAAAAAAAGTTTGGTATACAGTTAGACAGTAAGGTAGATGCGAAGACAGTCAATTAATTAGACAGCAGGTGATTGAACAGTCAGGTATTTACACAACCAGTCAACGATTCAAGCACACATCGGACAGACGGGTTACACGGTCAGGCAAGCAGTCAGACACTCAGATATTCAAGCAGTTATACATTCTATCGAAAAGTCAGTCAAGAGTGTTGCTGACAGTCGGGTATACAGTCAAGCAAGCAGCCACAAAGTCAGGTGTGCAGTTAGACAGGTAAGAATGCAGTTAGTCAGGCGTGTAGTCAGACAGTCAGCCAAGCAAGTAGGCAGACAGTCAGCCAAGCAAGCAGTCAGACAGTCAGCCAAGCAAGCAGACAGTCAGCCAATCAAGCAGTCAGCCAAGCAAGCAGTAAGACAGTCAGCCAAGCAAGCAGTCACAAAGTCAGCCAAGCAAGCAGTCACAAAGTCAGCCAAGCAAGAAGTCACAAAGTCAGCCAAGTAAGCAGTCATAAAGTCAGCCAAGCAAGCAGTCAGCCAAGCAAGCAGTCAGCCAAGCAAGCAGTCAGACATTCAGCCAAGCAAGCAGTCACAAAGTCAGCCAAGTAAGCAGTCACAAAGTCAGCCAAGCAAGCAGTCAGCCAAGCAAGCAGTCAGTCAAGCAAGCAGTCAGCCAAGCAAGCAGTCACAAAGTCAGCCAAGCAAGAAGTCACAAAGTCAGCCAAGTAAGCAGTCACAAAGTCAGCCAAGCAAGCAGTCAGACATTCAGCCTAGCAAGCAGTCACAAAGTCAGCCAAGCAAGCAGTCAGCCAAGCAAGCAGTCAGCCAAGCAAGCAGGCAGACAGTCAGCCAAGCAAGCAGTCACAAAGTCAGCCAAGCAAGCAGTCACAAAGTCAGCCAAGCAAGCAGTCACAAAGTCAGCCAAGCAAGCAGTCACAAAGTCAGCCAAGCAAGCAGTCACAAAGTCAGCCAAGCAAGCAGTCACAAAGTCAGCCAAGCAAGCAGTCAGCCAAGCAAGCAGTCACAAAGTCAGCCAAGCAAGCAGTCACAAAGTCAGCCAAGCAAGCAGTCAGCCAAGCAAGCAGTCAGCCAAGCAAGCAGTCAGCCAAGCAAGCAGTCACAAAGTCAGCCAAGCAAGCAGTCACAAAGTCAGCCAAGCAAGCAGTCAGTCAGCCAAGCAAGCAGTCACAAAGTCAGGCAAGCAAGCAAGCAGTCACAAAGTCAGCCAAGCAAGCAGTCACAAAGTCAGCCAAGCAAGCAGTCACAAAGTCAGCCAAGCAAGCAGTCACAAAGTCAGCCAAGCAAGCAGTCACAAAGTCAGCCAAGCAAGCAGTCACAAAGTCAGCCAAGCAAGCAGTCACAAAGTCAGCCAAGCAAGCAGTCACAAAGTCAGCCAAGCAAGCAGTCACAAAGTCAGGCAAGCAAGCAAGCAGTCACAAAGTCAGCCAAGCAAGCAGGCACAAAGTCAGCCAAGCAAGCAGTCAGCCAAGCAAGCAGTCACAAAGTCAGCCAAGCAAGCAGTCACAAAGTCAGCCAAGCAAGCAGTCACAAAGTCAGCCAAGCAAGCAGTCACAAAGTCAGCCAAGCAAGCAGTCACAAAGTCAGCCAAGCAAGCAATCACAAAGTCAGCCAAGCAAGCAGTCAGCCAAGTAAGCAGTCACAAAGTCAGCCAAGCAAGCAGTCACAAAGTCAGCCAAGCAAGCAGTCAGCCAAGCAAGCAGTCAGTCAGCCAAGCAAGCAGTCACAAAGTCAGCCAAGCAAGCAGTCACAAAGTCAGCCAAGCAAGCAGTCACAAAGTCAGCCAAGCAAGCAGTCACAAAGTCAGCCAAGCAAGCAGTCAGCCAAGCAAGCAGTCACAAAGTCAGCCAAGCAAGCAGTCAGCCAAGCAAGCAGTCACAAAGTCAGCCAAGCAAGCAGTCAGCCAAGCAAGCAGTCACAAAGTCAGACATGTAAGCAGGCAGTCAGCCAAGCAAGCAGTCAGTCAGCCAAGCAAGCAGGCAGACAGTCAGCCAAGCAAGCAGTCAGCCAAGCAAGCAGTCAGCCAAGCAGTCAGTCAGCCAAGCAAGCAGTCAGCCAAGCAAGCAGCCAGCCAAGCAAGCAGTCAGCAGTCACAAAGTCAGCCAAGCAAGCAGTCAGCCAAGCAAGCAGTCACAAAGTCAGACATGCAAGCAGTCAGCCAAGCAAGCAGTCACAAAGTCAGCCAAGCAAGCAGTCACAAAGTCAGCCAAGCAAGCAGTCAGCCAAGCAAGCAGTCACAAAGTCAGCCAAGCAAGCAGTCAGCCAAGCAAGCAGTCAGCCAAGCAAGCAGACAGTCAGCCAAGCAAGCAGTCACAAAGTCAGCCAAGCAAGCAGTCACAAAGTCAGCCAAGCAAGCAGTCAGTCAGCCAAGCAAGCAGACAGTCAGCCAAGCAAGCAGTCACAAAGTCAGCCAAGCAAGCAGTCACAAAGTCAGGCAAGCAAGCAAGCAGTCACAAAGTCAGCCAAGCAAGCAGTCACAAAGTCAGCCAAGCAAGCAGTCACAAAGTCAGCCAAGCAAGCAGTCACAAAGTCAGCCAAGCAAGCAGTCAGCCAAGCAAGCAGTCACAAAGTCAGCCAAGCAAGCAGTCACAAAGTCAGCCAAGCAAGCAGTCAGCCAAGCAAGCAGTCACAAAGTCAGCCAAGCAAGCAGTCACAAAGTCAGCCAAGCAAGCAGTCAGCCAAGCAAGCAGTCACAAAGTCAGCCAAGCAAGCACTCAGCCAAGCAAGCAGTCACAAAGTCAGCCAAGCAAGCAGTCACAAAGTCAGCCAAGCAAGCAGTCACAAAGTCAGCCAAGCAAGCACTCAGCCAAGCAAGCAGTCACAAAGTCAGCCAAGCAAGCAGTCACAAAGTCAGCCAAGCAAGCACTCAGCCAAGCAAGCAGTCAGTCAGCCAAGCAAGCAGTCACAAAGTCAGACATGCAGTCAGAAATGCAGGCAAGAATGCAGCCAGACGAGCAGGGACCAAAGCACGGGATCTCCAGAGTGCCAAATAAGGGTGCTTTAAATACCCTGGTTTTATTCTGTTCATTCGTTAGTTTTCCTTCTTTTTCGAAGAAGGAGGAGGAGCAGAATAGAAAAGGGATGGAGAAGATGAGGAGGAAGAGGAGGAGAAAGAAGAGAAAGAGGA
>NC_091551.1:1034462-1041962 GCF_042767895.1 Penaeus vannamei
ACGGGGCAAAATCTTTAAGTTCAAAAATATATAATTAAATAATAAAGTGGAAAATACAAGTTAATTAAGAAAAATTGATTGTTAATCTCTCTTTTATCAGATAGATAAAATCAACGAATCTTTATTATGATCATTATCATTAATATTTCAGTATATATATATATGCTTATATATACATACATACATACATATATATATATATATATATATATATATATATATATATATATATATATATATATATATATAATTTTTACTTTTTTTCTGTTTATTGTTCTCATTTTCTCACGTAAAAATGAATAGACGAATAAATAAATAAATAAATAAATAAATATAAAAATACATATAACAAAAATATATTTCTAATCAACTCTCTTATATATATATATCATCCTTTATATATACACAAAAACACATCACCCATATACAATCTTCCCTTCAATCAACCTTTCGTAATTTCATTTCTTGTTATTTCTTATTTTTCTTTTATTGTCTCAAGTGTCTCCCCTTCAATCAACCCTTTGTAATTTCCTTTCTTATTCTTTCTTATTCCTCTTCTTTTATTGTCTCAAGTGTTCAGCTCCAACCAGCGGCCAGTCAGCTTTCTTCTCAGCTGTGTGTTAGAAGCTCAACAAGCAGCAACACTTGCACGCAGCGGTTATCATGCCCGCGGGTAGAAATAGACAGGAAACAGCTGTTTTGGGGGGTTGTGGATGAAATGGGTGATGGGTGGATGAAGGGTGGGGTGGGTGGGTGAGGTGGGTGATGGGTGGGGTGGGTGGGTGAGGTGGGTGATGGGTGGGGTGGGTGGGTGAAGGGTGGGGTGGGTGATGGGTGTGGGTGGCGGGGTGCTTGGGTGAGGTGGGTGATGGGTGGGGTGTGTGATGGGTGGGTGATGGGTGGGGTGGGGTGGGTGAGGTATGTGATGGGTGGGGTGGGGTGGGTGGATGAGAGATTGTGTGAGGTGGATGAGAGGGTGAGAGTGATGAGGTGGGTGATGGGAGGGGTGGGTGGGTTAGATAGTGGGTGAGGTGGATGAGAGGGTGAGAGTGGATGAGGTGGGTGATGGGAGGGTGTGGGTGGGGTGAGATAGTGGGTGAGGTGGATGAGAGGGTGAGAGTGGATGAGGTGGGTGATGGGAGGGGTGGGTGGGTAGAGATAGTGGATGAGGTGGATGAGAGGGTGAGAGTGGATGAGGGGGTGGGGTGGGTGATGGGAGGGGTGGGTGGGTGAGATAGTGGGTGAGGTGGATGAGAGGGTGAGAGTGGATGAGGTGGGTGATGGGAGGGGTGGGTGGGTGAGATAGTGGGTGAGGTGGATGAGAGGGTGAGAGTGGATGAGTTAGATTAAGGGTGGGATGGGTGGGTGAGATAGTGGATGAAGGGTGAGAGGGTGAGAGAGAGGTTGTGGTGAGACGGGTAATGAGTGAAGGGTGAGTGAAAAGATGGGTTGAGTGGATGAAAGAGAGAGTGGGCGTGTATGGAGATGGATGGATGAGCGAGAGGACACGCCACTATGCGGGTATGTCGCCACATGAATGGCTGAACGAGTATGCCCCCATGTGGATGTCTAGCCGCACAAACATTCTCCCTAGTGGATGTCTGGATGACTAGACAGACTGATATGTGACAAGACAAGTTATCCACATGGAAGGATGAACAAAATGTCGATAAATATGACAGCCCAAATGCTCCTCCTGATGAGTGGATGAATGTGGATGACTGAACAGCTGTCCCTCTCTCATGCACTGGATCAGCAGGTGGATCAGACAGGCAGGACATGTTAGTCGAGTGGATAAAAAAATAGCTAGTTGTCATTCCAGGCAGAAAGTGGATATGTGGATGCGTCTCATCCTCTCAGGTGGAGGAGTGGATGAATTAGATATATCCACTATGCATTCGGCTGAAGAGATTGAAGAGGGAGAGGAGAGAAGAGAAGAGAAGGAAGAGGGAGAGAGAAAAGAAGAGAAGAGAAGAGAATAAAGAGAGAGAAAAGAGAATAAAGAGAGAGAAATTAAGGAAGAGGGAGAGAGAATATGAGAGAAGAGAAGAGAAGAGAAGAGAAGAAAGAGAGAGAGAAGAGAAGAGAATAACGAGAGAGAGAGAAGAGAAGGAAGGGAGAGAGAAGAGAGGGAAGAGGGAGAGAGAGGAGAAGAGAAGTGAAGAGAGAGAATGAATAAGAACGAAATCAAAGACCAGAAAAATAAAAGCCAAAAAGAAACAGAAAAAGGAGAGAAAGAGAGAAAGAACGAAAGAAAAGAAAAAGAAAGAAAGAAAAAAAAAGTAATCATAAACACACATATGCAGTAAGGTTTTGCGAGGGGGGTAGGGGGGGGGAGGGCCAGGCAGTGGAAGGAATGCCAGTAGATCCAAAAAAAAAAAAAGAACACAGACGGCAATATTTAAAGGTTTATTTACAAAAAAAGGCATCACAATAGGTTCTGAGACTCACCTACAACATGGCTTCCGTCCCATCAGCTTAATATCATCCTTATCATCATTTTTTTTTTAATAATGAAAAAAAATGTTGTTGACTGTGATCAGGGTTTAGCTTCTCAAAGGATTTTTTTCTTTCTTTCTTCTCTTCCTCCTCCTCTTCTCTCTTTCGCTTCTTTCTCTTCCATTCGCTGTCTTGTCTCCCTCTCTTTCTCTTCTTTTTCCTGTCTTCCTTCCTTCTTGCACGTCTCCTTCTCTTCTCTTTTCTCTTGTTTATTTCTTCGTCTTTTCCGTTATCATTTTCCCTCCTCTCTCACTATTTCACTCACTCTTTTCTTGTGTCTTCTTCCTTCACTCTTTTTCATCTTCTCTCCCTTCCTCTCTTTCTCTCGCTTCTCTCCTTTCCATCTTCGTAATATATATATATACACCCTCTTCAGCCTTTTCTTTCTTTCTCTTTCTATTTCCTTTGCCTTTACTTTGTCTATCTTGTTTCCACCTCCTCTTTCCATAGGAGGGGGGGAGGGGGTGGAAGGAGTCCTAGGGAGGGGGAGGGATAAGGAAGAGGAGGAGGAGGAGGAGGAGGAGGAAACAGGAGAGGGTAGGGGGTAGCGGATCACAGGGGGGGGGGGGGGGGTGTTAGGGAGGAGGACGAGCGGGATAGGTGAGCGGGATAGGTTAGGGGGGGGGAGGGGGGCTTATACGTAGGATCCCCCCACTCCCCTTTTTGTATCATTTACCCCCCCCCCCCCCCACGCTGACTTGGTAACAACATCAAAGGCGCCAGGTTTTGGTATCGGAGAGCGGGGGTGGGGAGGGGGGGGGGGTTGGTGCCCATATAGAAGGACAGGGGGGGGGGGGTTGGTGCCAATATAGAAGGTGAACAAATGAGGGTATTTTCACGAGTTTGATATTTATTTTCCACACACACACACACACATATATATATATATCCCCCCCTTCAAAAAAATGTTCACTTTTATTTTTTTCTTCTTTTATTCTGGCAACACTTGAAAGACACGGAGGCGGCAGGGGGGGGGGGGGAGGGGGTGGGGATGGGGTACGACGAAGATTCATACATATATATATTAATCCACAGCACTGAGATTAACCAGATAAATATCCTATTTTCCTCCCTTTTTCTTCAATCTTTTATTGTTTGTCTCTCATTGTCTTTCCTCCGGCCATTTTTGTTGTTCCAATATATTTTTATTTTTTTCTCCCCTTTTCCAATTGTCTGCCGAGACCTTTACAATAAAAGGCACTTGACAGTAATCCACATTTACGAAAATATATATATATATATATATACATATAATCAAACTATAATTTATTTTTCAGCCACATCCGAATGCTTTCTTTAGCTTCTTGGCCAAATAAATTCCTCCTTTTCTACTTCTTCCACTGGACTAAAATAGATATACGATTATTTATGTATATATAATATAGAAGATACACTTCCTTAAGACTTTCATTCTTCTACGCACACACCGACAGAATTCTAAATATGTACACGTTGATTAGCACCACCAGAGGCCTAAGGCATTTTTCTCCTTCTTCTGCTCTCCATGTCCGTCTCTTGGTCAGGTCACCGTCCTTCGCCGTCGCCTCTGGGCCTATGTTGAAGACACGGAACACTTCTCTCTCTCTCTCCCTCTTCTCTCTTTCTATCTCTTTCTGTCTCTCTCTCCTTCTCTCCGGTCTGGATTCTCTCTCTCTCTCCGCACTGTCTGTCCACGGCTTCCCCCCTCCACCTCATTTGTATGCTTTTCTTGTCTCCTCCTTTTCCTTTTTCCTCCTCCTCCTCCTCCTCCTATTCATCTCCCTCTTCTTCCTCCTACCGCGTCGCACCGCCATCCTCCTCCTCTCCGTCGCTCCAACCCTCCTCCTCCGCCTCCGCCTCCTCCTCCCCCAGGGGCCTCACCTCACCAGTAGGGCGAGTCGTCCACGCTGAGGTGGTTCCACGACGCGAATTCGCTCCACGCGTCCAGGTTCACTTGGTAGGCGTCCCTGGGCTTGGCCTCCTGCTGCTTGGCGCCCTTGGGCCGGAAAGACACCAGCACGTAGTTCAGGTTGTTGTTGTTGTCCCAGAACTCGGCGTCGCTGCAGGTGTAGCACACGCAGAACTCCAGCTTGTCCGCCTGGTTGGACGAGGGCAGCGGCAGGGCGAAGGTGAACGTGTCGTAGAGGTCGTAGGAGGCTCCCGTGGCGGTCGCGGCGGAGGGCACGTAGTCCGCGTAGACGTCGTCGTGCGCGAGCCAGTTGCTGGTCGTGTAGCGCACCTTCACCTGCTTGTGGTACGACAGGTTCCGGACCTGCGGGGGGAGAGCGGGGGTCAGAGGTCAGCCACGGGTCAGAAGAAAGGGGGGAAAGGGGGAAAGAGGAAAAGGGGAAAAGGGGAAAAGGGGGAACGACAGTGCGGGGACACGAAAGCAGTAAGAGAGATAGATGATAATCATATAACAACAAAAGTGGGAAGATTTAAAAAATTCCTATAACATCGTAAAGAGAAAGAAGGGCAATGATATATACTAAAAAAATGAACAAATAAACAATTGAACATCAAGTAAACAAACATCTACAAAAAAAAAAAAAAAAACAATCGGCACAACAAACGAACGCACGAGACTCAAACCCACCTTAACCGTGCCGGTGACTCTGGCTTCGGACTCCTTGATCACCACGTTTTCCAGCGAGACGTTGTTGGTCTCTAACCGGGCCTTCATCCCCAGGTAGTCCGAGGCCGGCTGGCGGAAGGCGAGCTCCCACTGGTCCGCCAGCGCCTCCGCCTTGGCGCCGCCGGTCACCTGGGGGAAGACGAGGACGAAGCCGTGGTCAGTGGGCGGGTCCGAACGCGTGGTAGATAGATAGATAGTAGATAGATAGATAGATAGATAGATAGATAGATAGATAGATAGATAGTAGATAGATAGATAGATAGATAGATAGTAGATAGATAGATAGTAGATAGTAGATAGATAGTAGATAGATAGATAGATAGTAGATAGATAGATAGTAGATAGATAGATAGTAGATAGATAGATAGTAGATAGATAGATAGTAGATAGATAGATAGTAGATAGATAGATAGTAGATAGATAGATAGTAAGATGGAGTGACAGACTGAATGGTTGATACACTCATTGATGGAATGACAGATGGATTGACAGAAAGGGAGACAAAGTAAAACAAAAAAGAAGAAAAGAAAAGAAAAGGAATTGCTTAAAACGAGAAAAAATCGAAAAAGAAGAACGAGAAAAGACGAAAAGACTAAACAACAAAATCCCAAACAACCCCAAAGAGGAGAACGTCCCACCCCCTTACACCCCACCCACCCCCACCCCACACCCATACCCACCTCCACACCCCCACCCACACCCCACCCACACCCCCCTTACCTGCTCCAGGAAGTCGGCGGTCCATCTGGGCGGGCAGTCGGACCGTTCTGTGAGGAGGCGGACTTCTGTGAGCGGGCGACCTTGGTCATCGGCGAACACCACTCTCTTTTTTAACCGGGTCGGCGAGACGGCGCCCCCCTGGCGGTTGGGGGGGGGGGGGGGGGGGAGAGGGGAGAAAAAAGGGGGGAAGGGGGAAGTATTAGATATCTGGCTGATCGATAAGGGAGGTGATGGTTTATGGATGATTTGTTGATGGCACTGATGTAAAAAAAAAAAAAAAAAAAAAAAAAAAAAAAAAAAATATATATATATATATATATATATATATATATATATATATATATATATATATATATATATATATATATATATATATATATATCTTTCTCTCTAACACATACAAATATACACTCATTCACACACACAAACAAACACACAGACACACACACACACACAAACACAAACACAAACACTGACACACACACACAAACACACACACACACAGACACACACACAAACACAGACACACACACACACACACACACACACACACACACACACATCCTTCCCTCCTCCCTCACACCTTCACACCTTCACACCCTCACCCACCTTCCTCCTCGTCCCCCTCACACTCACCTCATACTCGTCCTCCTGGCGTGCGACGAGGCATGACTTGATGGGCTGCAAGGTGAGCGTGGGCGTCTCCACCACCTTCTTGGGGGGGGACCGCCTACTGCTCGCCCGCCTGTGCCAGAAGAAGAAGGGGGGGGGGGAGAATATCGTTAAGTCTCGTAATGGGGTTTTGCAATGGGCCTTTGCGTGAATATTAATCTAAAAAAAAAAGCCTTTCGTTATGGGTTTTCTAATGGCTATGGTTGAATGGATATTAATAAAAAAAACCTTCGCTTGGTTTTGTAATGTTTTTTTTTATAATAGGCTTATGGTTGAATATCAATAAAAACAACCTTACGTTGGGTTTTGTAATAAAGTCTATGGTTAAATGAACATCAATAAAAAAAAGACTTTCGTTGGGTTTTGTGGGTTTATGGTTGAAGGAATATTCATTTAAAAAACACCTTGCGTTGGCTCTTGTAATGGGTTTGGTAACAGGTCTATGGTTGAATGAATATCAATTTGATAATAAGGCCTTCGTCAGGTTTAACGACCAGTTTATGGCTTCGTGGTTGAATAAAATGACAATAAAAATGTTCCCCTTCGTTAGGATCTGAAACCAGACCATCCTCTTATCTTTGAACCAAAGATAAGAGCTACAAAGGGAAAAAAAAGGTGATAATAATAATAATAACTCCCATAACACCCCCTTCTCCCCCACCCCCCACCCCGCCTACCCCTAATAACTCCCATAACACCCCCTTCTCCCCCACCCCCCACCCCACCTACCCCTAATAACTCCCTTAGCACACCCTTCTCCCCCACCCCGACCCGCCCACCCCGACCCGACTTCCCCCACCCGCCTACCCCCACCCGACTTCCCCCCCCCCGCCTACCCCGACCCGCCCACCCCGACCCCACTTCTCCGACCCCGAACTCACCGAAAAGTGTTTCTGGAGAAGAGTCCCTGGCTGTACTCCGACGAGCAGGACGCCGACAGCGGACCCCCGTCGACCCCGCTTCTGAAACTGCTGGGGAAGTGACTGCTGTGGCTG
>NC_091551.1:1046962-1056210 GCF_042767895.1 Penaeus vannamei
AGAGAGAGAGAGAGAGAGAGAGAGAGAGAGAGAGAGAGAATCAGAAACAAGAAAAGAGCCAGAGAGACAGCGGTCAAAAGGAGACACCCGCGTCTTCCTCCTCCTCCTCCCTCGCCGCTGGAAGGAGGGAGAAAACGGGGAGGGAGGGGAGGAGGGGAGGGGGGGTGAGGGGGAGGCAGACGACCCCGCCCGCGACCACCCAGTCTCACTCTCCTATGAAGGTCGTAATCTAACATCACTGGAAGGGTTGAGGGAGGGGGGGGGGGTGAGGGGATGAGGGGATGAGTGAGAGAGGGGGTGAGGGGGAGGGAGGGAGAGAGGGGGTGAGGGGATGAGAGGGATGAGGGAGAGAGGGGGTCGAGGGAGAGAGGGGGTGAGGCGAGGGGGTGAGGGGGAGGGAGGGAGAGGGAGTGCGGGAGAAAGGGAATAATCTCTCCTTCTTCCCCCCTCTCTCTCCTCCCCCCCCTCCCTCACTACTAACCAAATTACGTACCATACATTTCCTGTGCCTTCTCCCATACTGTGTTAATTAGTTTACCTTCCTTTCCCTCTCCCTCTCCCTTCCTCCTTCTTCTTTCCATCTTTCCCTCTCCCCCCTTCCTCCCTCCCTCTCCCTCGCTCCTCCTTCCCCACTCTCTCCTCTCTTCCCTCCCTCCCCTCTGACTTTCCTTCCTTTTCCTTCTCCCTCCACTCTCCCTCTTTCCTACTTCCCCTTCCTCCCTCCCTCTCTCCCTTCCGTACTCTCTCCTCCTCCCTCCCACTTTCCTTCCTTCCCTCCTCCCTCCCTCTCTCCCTACTCACCCCTCCTCCCTCCCACCTTCCCTACACTCTCTCTCTCCCTCCCTCCTTCCCTACACTCTCCCTCCCTCCCTCCCTCCCTCCCTTGCACAAGCCACA
Source organism: Penaeus vannamei (assembly GCF_042767895.1). NCBI lineage: Eukaryota > Metazoa > Arthropoda > Malacostraca > Decapoda > Penaeidae > Penaeus > Penaeus vannamei. Next base: position 1,047,860 of record NC_091551.1, read on the forward strand.
ATGACAATTACAAAATTTCCCTCAACCTTAACACAAGCCGAAGCGGAAGAGCCACAAGCAAGGATTTTCTCCCTTCCTCCTTCCCTTCCTGTAATGTGATCCTTCGTCTTCGCGCTCACAGGCCAAGAACAAAAAAAAAAAAAACATCATATAACTTCTTAATTAAAAAAAAAAATACATTTTGGTCACGTACGTATGGGAATAATTCGAGGACAAAAGTTTATAATTCATTCAAAAAAGATAAATAAATTAATCAAAAAATAGAAATAAAAAAAAGGTCTCGGGTCTTCCATTCACAACAAACAGGAAATAAACAAACAAACAAACAAACGACAACAGTAACCGACCCAACAGACCGGTAAATACTTTTGTTCTCTCTCGCCGCGAAACGGAATGCAGGGACCGAAACCTGTCACGAAAATACCACAAACAATAATGATACCAACAGCAGCACCACCACGAACATCACCACCACCACCATCCCCAACAACATCACCACCACCACGCCATCACCACCAACTCCATCATCACCATCCCCAACAACGTCACCACCACCACACCACCATCCCCAACATCACCACCATCCCCGACAACATCACCACCATCCCCAACATCATCACCACCACCACGCCATCACCATCCCCGACATCACCACCATCCCCACCAACTCCATCATCACCACCACCATCCCCAACAACATCACGACCACCACGTCATCACCACCATCCCCGACATCACCACCACCACCAGCTCCATTACCACCACCTCGAACATCATCACCACCACGTCATCACCACCATCCCCAACATCATCACCACCACCATCCCCAACATCATCACCACCACCACCAACTCTATCACCACCATCCCCGACAACATCACCACCACCACCACCAACAATGATGATGTTGGTGATGACAACAACCGCAGCATATTAATCTGCTCGATGAGTTTAAAAGGCGTGGGAAAATAGACTAGTGAAGGCGGGATCATTATCTATTTCTTGCCCTGGGGTCTTGAAGGAGTAATAGAAGGAGGAGAAGGAGGAGAAGGGAAAGAGGAAGGAGAAGGAGAAGGAGGAGGAGGAGGAGGAGGAGGAGGAGGAGGAGGAGGAGGAGGAGGAATAAGAGGAGGGAAAGAAGAAGGAGGAGGAGGGGGGAAAGCAGGAGGAGGGGGAGGGAAAGAAGAAGTAGGAGGCGGAGGAGGAGGTGAAGGAGGAGGGAAAGAAGAAGGAGAGGGAGGAGGGGGGAAAGAAGAAGGAGGAGGAGGAGGAGGAGGAGAAGGAGAAGGAGGAGGGAAAGAAGAAGAAGGAGGAGGGGGGAAAGAAGGAGGAGGAGGAGTAAGGAGGAGGAGAAATATCAAAAGTGGGGAAGGAGAAGAAAAGGAAAAGGGAAGAAGAAGGAAGAGGATAGGATAAAGAAGGAAGAAGAAGAGAAAAAAAACAGGAGAAGCACTTCAAGACAACGGATAAATGAAGACGAAGAGACCGCCACAATACCTACAACACATCCCTTTAACCGACAGACTTCCCGAAAACCTTTTAGCGATCCACAAATACCCGCTTCTACCTTGAGCCAAATACAAAAGCAGAAAGGATTATCCACAAATACCCGCTTCGATTTATCCATCAATTATTTATCCATCAACTTCCTTCTCCCTTTCAGCACTTCACAAATTAATTTAATTCGATCGAAAAATACAAACGTGGGAGGGAGGGAGGGGGGAAGGAAGGAGAGAGAGAGAGAGAGAGAGAGAGAGAGAGAGAGAGAGAGAGAGAGAGAGAGAGAGAGAGAGAGAGAGAGAGAGAGAGAGAGAGAGAGAGAGAGAGAGAAAGAAAGAGAGAAAAAAGAGAGAAAGAAGAGAGAGAAAGAGAGAAAGAGAGAGAGAAAGAGAAAGAGAGAGGGAAAGAGAAGAGAAGGTGGTAAAAAAAAAGAGAAGGAGGAGGAGGAAGGAGAGAGAGAGAGAGAGAGAGAGAGAGAGAGAGAGAGAGAGAGAGACAGAGAGAGAGAGACAGTGAGAAAGAGAGAGAGAAAGAGAGAAAGAGAGTGGGAGAGAAAGAGAGAGAGAGAAAGAGATAGAGAGAAAGAGAGAGAGAAAGAGAGAGAGAGAAAGAGAAAGAGAAAGAGAAAGAGCGAGAAAGAGAGAAAGAGAGAAAGAGAGAAAGAGAGAGAGAGAAAGAGAAAGAGAGAGAGAGAGAAAAAAAATAAAAAGCATTCCGCGTGCAACGGATATGCAACCTGGAAGGACTTTTGAAACTGAAATTATTATAAATATTTACACCTGACGAAATCCAACGCGACACGAGCGGGGCTGACGTGGAACGGGGGAGGAGGAGGGGGGGAGGAGGAGGAGGGGAGGGGGAGGGAGGGATGAGAGAGAACCGGAGAAAGAGGAGAATGAGAGAGAAAGAGAGCTGAGAGAGAGAGAGAGAGAGAGAGAGAGGAGAGAGAGAGAGAGAGAGAGAGAGAGAGAGAGAGAGAGAGAGAGAGAGAGAGAGAGAGAGAGAGAGAGAGAGAGAGACAGAGAGAGAGAGACAGAGAGAGGAGAGAAAGAGAGACAGAGAAAGAGAGAGGAGAAGAAGAAGAAGAGAGATGGCAGCACCTCCCCAACTCCGGAATTTCAGCAGGCGAGGTGCCGGGGATGGGAAAGGGGGGTGGGGGGAGCAAGCAGCAGGGAGCAGGGAGCAGCAGGCAGTCACCAAGTAGGCACTATTTCTGTCCTCTCTGTGCCCTCATCTCCGCCAGTCCGCCAGGCTCATTAAATCCTATTTCTGGGCTCGAGAAAAAGGGAGAAGATTATCCACTGAGTCTCCCTATCAATCACGCTTCTCCCTTCACCCCATCTCTTTCCTGCAGGGGGGGGGAGGGAGAGGGGGAGGGGGGAGACAGCTCATAATTTCTTCCACCTAGCAACACGGGGACACAGTGGGAGGAGGAGGAGGAGGAGGAGGAACTGGGGGAGGAGGAGGAGGAACTGGAGGAGGAGAAAAGGGAGCTGGAGGAGGAGGAAGAGGAGGAAAGGGAACTGGAGGAGCTGGAGGAGGAGGAGTAGGAGGAGAAGATGAAGAATAATGAGAAAGAAAAGGAGGAGGAAATGGAGATGACATATTGCGCAGTGACATCTTTCAACACCTCTACGTTTTGCTTTTGAAACCAATATCGACCGATTCAAAACAACGCCGCGGTTATCTAGATCAACTGTGAATCAATTAAAAGAATTATTCCTTCTCTCTCTCTCTCTCTCTCCCTCTCCCTCTCCCTCTCCCTCTCTCTCTCTCTCTCTTTTCTGTCTGTCTGTCTTTCTCTCTCTCCCTCCCTCCCTCTCTCTCTGTCTTTCTCTCTCTCTCTCTCTCTCTCTCTCTCTCTCTCTCTCTCTCTCTCTCTCTCTCTCTCTCTCTCTCTCTCTCTTTCTTTCTTACTCTCTCTTTCCCTCTCTCTCTCCCTCTCCCTCTCCCTCTCCTTCTCCCTCTCCCTCTCCCTCTCCCTCTCCCCGGATATGCCCCACATCCTGTCTCCAGTGTGTACGTGAGTGACAGCGAGTCCCCGAGACGCATTGACATCCAGACACCAGATGGCAGTACATTCAGAAGCAACAATGCATCTACAGCTGTCTACTTCCATCCGTCTACCTCAACTATCTACTTCCCTCCGCTTATCTTGTCACTAAACCCCGTAAAGGTATCTACTTCTTATCGGATTATCTTTCTAACACTATCTACGTAGATATCTGCATTATAGAAGTATCTACAGCTATCTACCTTTTATTCTGTTGACCTGCCTGTAAAGCCATCTATATCTACCTACCTTTCATTCCCTTTATCTACCCAACAAAACTATCTATATCTACCTACCTTTCATTCCCTTTATCTACCCAACAAAGCCATCTACATCTACCTACCTACCTCTCTCTCTTTCCCTCTTTCCCACGACACACCAAACTAACTCGCAAAGCTATAAGTTACACGTTCCTAAACAGCTGTTAAGTTATCCCTTGATAATCACCCTTCCATATGGTACACTACCCCCCCCCCCCCCCCCCCGGCTAGATCTTACGTCTCGGGGCCTTCAAAATACGCTGCAGATCTTTGTCGTTGAAATAGGAGAGTGCGTGGGCATTTGTGGGCATGATTCATTCACATAATACTATAGAAAATGCGAAGTTCTGGCGCTACCATATGGGTATCATTCTCTCTCTCTCTCTGTCTCTCTCTCTCTCTCTCTCTCTCTTTCTTTCTTTCTCTCTCTCTCTCTCTCCTGTCCATTTCTAGAATCCAACATATACATATATCGACCTCTCTCTAAGCCTATACCCACCGCTCCCTAAATGAACACTTAACACCCAACTCTCCACCTCCCTCCATACCCAGGACCTCACTAACGCCCGCAGTGACGGCGGTTGGGCATCGCTGAGGGTGGGTGAAAGGGGCGCTGGGCATGCGGGTATGTATGGGTGGCGAATGACGTGGGTAAGTGAAGCTAGGGGGCAATGGGGAGGGAGGGAGGGAGGGAGAGGGAGGGAGGGAGGGAGGGAGAGAGGGAGGGAGAGCGAGAGAGAGAGAGAGAGAGAGAGAGAGAGAGAGAGAGAGAGAGAGAGAGAGAGAGAGAGAGAGAGAGAGAGAGAGAGAGAGAGAGAAGGATTGGGGAAGAAAAGAGAAGGGAAGGAGGGATGGAGGGAGGGAGGGAAGTGAGGGGGAGGAGGGAGATAGGGAGAAGCCATGGGGGTGGGAGGTCAGGTCACCCGATGCAAATAACCTTTCCACCAGCTCGCCTCGGGATCTCACCCTTCCAGACAAGTGTGTATTCCAGGTCACACTCCGGCGCAGTGAATCTCAGGTCATGAAATTATCTGTTTGGCTTCCACGGGATCGATATCGCTAACCTCACTCTCTCTTGTGAGGAGAGAGAGAGAGAGAGAGAGAGAGAGAGAGAGAGAGAGAGAGAGAGAGAGAGAGAGAGAGAGAGAGAGAGAGAGAGAGAGAGAGAGAGAGAGAGAGAGAGAGAGAGAGTGAGTTTGATAGATAGATGGATAGACAAGAGAGAAAAATAAACATAGACAGACAGATAGAGAGGGATAAATTGATAAACATAGACAGATAGAGAGAGATAAATTGATATACATATAGGCAGATAGAGGGATAAATTGATAAACATATAGACAGATAGAGAGAGATAAGTTGATAGACAGAGAGAGATAAACTGACAGACAGATAGAGAGAGATAAGTTCATAGACAGAGAGAGATAAACTGACAGACAGATAGAGAAAGAGATAAACTGATAGATTAGAAAATCTGTCACACACATAGGCCTACACAGAACACTCTTAATCAATGTTTATAAGTTTCTGAAACACAAACCAATGTATTTTTTGTTACCTGGATGCGGTACTTGACACTTTCTACTTAGCTTGACAACTTGGCGTCAAAATAAACAAAAATAAATACATTTAAAACGTGTTTCGCAATTTTTTAATTTTTTCTCTACTTGTTATTTTATTATTTTTGTGTTTTTTTAAGTTGCTTTTATGGAATCACTTTTATACCAAACATATGTGTACATAAACAACACTGTCGCTCATCTATCCATGGTTATTTACAATCATTTAAATATACATGTTATGAGAATAATTGAATAATATCCAGCCATACACCATATATATTTTTCTACCACTTGAACACCACTTAATAGATCCAGGATGAAGGTCACTTACTAGGTATTATAAGTGTCTTCGAAGTAAGAGCACAAACCACAACGAGCGTGGTCATATGATTTAAAAGCCTTTTTTCCGATTTTTTAAAAATAAAGAATTGGATCACGCGCGCACAGAACAGCAGCGATCTCTCCCGGCAGGTCTGCCTCACGCTACGTTTCCAAGCGAACTGACCGGGCGTCGTGGAACTCGGGAGAAATTTCCCCTTCGCCTAGCACTCGGCCCAAAGTGTCGTACCGCACCGGCGACGCGAGGGACGGAGGGAGAAGGAAGGAGAGGGAGAGAGGGAGAAACAGAGGGAGGGAGGAAAGGAGAGGAAGGGAGAAGAAAGGAGAGGGAGTGAGAGAGAAGAAAGGAGAGGGAGAGGGAGAGAGAGAGAGAGAGAGAGAGAGGGAGGGAGGGAGAAGGAATGAGAGGGAGAAACAGAGGGAGGGAGAGGGAGGATGAGAAAAGAAGGAGGGAAAAGGAAGGAGAGCGAGTGAGGGAGAAGAAAGCAGAGGGAGAGAGGGAGAAACAGAGGGAGGGAGGGAGAGAGAGAAAAGCAGAGGGAGGGAGAGGGAGAGAGGGAGCAGCAGATGGAGGGAAAGAACGTAGGGAAGGAGAGGAAAGGGACGAAAGGAGAGAAGAGGTAAAAAAAGGATGGGAAAGAGGCGTGGAAAAGAGAATTGAGGGAAAACATTAAAGAAAGAAAGGAACGGAATGAAGGGAATGTGAGGAAGGAGGAAGGAAGTGGAGAGAGGAATGGGACAAGAAGAACGGATGGAGAGGTGAGTCCGCATAAGGAGAGAAGGAGAAGAAGAGAAAATACGAGTAAAGCGGAAGAAGAGAAGAAGAGAAAATACGAGTAAAGCGGAAGAAGAGAAGAAGAGAAAATACGAGTAAAGCGGAAGAAGAGACGAAGAGAAAATACGAGTAAAGCGGAAGAAGAGACGAAGAGAAAATATTGAAAGAAGTGGAAGAAGAGACGAAGAGAAAATACGAGTAAAGCGGAAGAAGAGACGAAGAGAAAATACGAGTAAAGCGGAAGAAGAGACGAAGAGAAAATACGAGAAAAACGGAAAAAGGAGATGGTAAAGCGAGCGATAATGAACCACCTGCCCCTCCCCTCCCGGCAGGTGTCACTCACAACCACGAAACCGAAAGAAGAGAGAAAAAAAAACTCGGAAATCACAACCACAAGAACGAAAACGAAGAAAAAAAACAATAATAAAAAAGGAAATATTAATAAAAAACAGACAAACCCACACTCATCAATATCCAATCCCACGCCCTCATCCTTCAACCCAGATGCAAAACAACAGTAATAACAACAATAACAACAAACAGAAAAATAAAATCCAACAAAATTTAAAAGCCTTTAATAAAAACCCACCATCGGCCCCTACGCCTGGCAGCCCCGCCCGCGCCTTGGAGAGCTCGGTCTGCCTCCCAACGCGCAAGAGCAGCGACTGATCACGTGTTCCTCTCGCGCCTCAGCCAATAGGAAAGGGGGTGTGTCACTATGCACGGGGCTCCACCAATCAGCGCAGGTCTTCAGGGTCCGCTCAGCTGATTTCTGCCATGGGGGTGCCCGGGTAACCTCGAACGGCCGCAGGTACGTTCAAAATAAACACTGGATATGGCTAAAACGTATTCACAAACTCTCGGGGCCACAGGGTAGACCGAGAAGAGTTAAAAAAAAAATAAGAGCCAAAAGAGGAGTAAGTGCGAGAGATGCGAGAACGGTAAACAAGAGGAGAGGAGAAGAGGAGAGTTTACCGTTCTGCCGCGGACGGAGACGAAAGGGAGGTGAGGAACTACCGCTAAGGGGGAAGCCATTGGGGCTACGGGCGCTATCCCTGAACGCCGGCTCTTCGGACGTGCCCCCGTTCGCCTTGTACGGGGGGAGGGGGAGGGAGAGGGGGAGGAGAGGGAGAGGGAGAGGGAGAGGGAGAGGAGAGGAGAGGGAGATAAGGGAGAGGAGAGGGAGAGGGAGAGTGGGAGAGGGAGAGGGAGAGGGAAGAGAGGGAGTAGGGAGAGGGAGAGGGAGAGGGAGAGGGAGAGGGAGAGAAAGAGAGGGATGAGGAGAGGGAAGGGGAGAGAGGAGAGAGGGAGAGGGAGAGGGAGAGGGAAGGAGGAGAGAGAGAGAGAGAGAGAGAGAGAGAGAGAGAGAGAGAGAGAGAGAGAGAGAGACAGAGAGAGAGAGACAGAGACAGAGACAGAGACAGAGACAGAGACAGAGACAGAGAGACAGAGACAGACAGACAGACAGATAGACAGAGAGAGCGAGAGCGAACGAGAAAAAACCCACAAAAAAACGAAAATAACCAGAAACAAAACGAAAAGAAAAGAGACCAGACCCCCCCCCCCCACCTACTCGTCCTACAACCCTCAAACGACAACCCCGGAGCTCACAACCTCAACAAACTAGCGATTTGAACTACAGCTGTTAGCGAAGGACCCATTAGAGCACGCTATTTATGGGGCACGCGTGGGCAAATGGATACCCATATGAGGATGAAGGTATGGGCATGTCTTGGCGGGATGTCCAGGCGGTGGAGAGGGTGCTGGGCAGCGGGGGGGGGGGGGGGTAGGGAGTGGGTAGGGGTGTATGTAGTATGGAGGGGGTTGTGATGTCTGCTGTGGTTCTCTTTCTGTGTTTTTTT
>NC_091551.1:1056710-1059210 GCF_042767895.1 Penaeus vannamei
CGACGTCTTGGAAATACGAACAAAAAACAAAAGCAGAGGAATAAAAGAAAGAAATGGAAAGGATAGAGAATGATAAAGAACGGGATACGAGATGAAAGAATAAAAGAAAGAAATGGAAAGGATAGAGAATAATAAAGAACGAGACGAAACAAAAGAAAAGAAAGGAAAACAAGAAACAGACAAAAGGATAGAGAATAATAAAGAACAAGAGACGAGACATAAGAATTGAAAAGAAATAAGAACAAAAAACACAGAATTAGGAGACGAACGAAAAGAAAAAAAAGAGAAAGAGAAACAAGGAGAGATAATGATCACAAAAGAACGAGAAACGAGACAAAAGACTAAAAAATAGAACCAAAAATACAAAATAATAAAGAACAACAAAAGAGACGAAACAACATAAAAAAGAGAAACAAAAATAAAAAAAATCAGACAAAAGGATAGAAAAAAGAACCAAAATTACAGAATGATAAAAACCGACAAGAGAGACGAAAAGAGAGAGAAAAAAAAAGAGAAAGAGAAACAAGAGATAAAACACAGTAAATAAAAAACAAAAGCACTCGAGCAAACTCCTTCTAGGTCACGTGCGCAGATAACGGACACCGGCCTACAGCGGCCACTCGCATATTCAGACTTACACTAAGCAAGAATAAATGCATTTGTAATGATAATTTATATTGATGTTATATTGTATCCGTATTTCATAATCGTCTTCGTAATAGCCTGCGGTAGGCCTATGCAGGATGTAGGCCTATCCCATCTCTCGTTTTTTTATTATTATTTTATTTATTTATTTAGTTTTATTTATTTATTTATATATTTTTTTTTGAGAGAGACATCAGTGTTATATGGATAGATAGATGAATGAATGGATAGACAGATAAATAGATAGATGCACACACACACACACACACACACACACACACACACACACACACACACACACACACACACACACACACACACACACACACACACACACGCACGCACACATACACACACACACACACACGCGGATATGCTCCAAGCATCTAACCTTTTCACCTGTGGAGACTCAACACTGTAAACATCTGAGGCAACGGAGAGGGAGAGGGAGAGAGGGAGGGAGGGAGGGAGGAAGGGAGAGAGAGAATTAAGGAGAGGGAGGGAGGATGGAGGGAGGGAGGAAGGGAGAGAGAGAATTAAGGAGAGGGAGGGAGGATGGAGGGAGGGAGGAAGGGAGAGGGAGAGGGAGAGAGGATGGAGGGAGGGAGAGGGAGAGAGGGAGAGAGGATGGAGGGAGGGAGGAAGGGAGAGAGAGAATTAAGGAGAGGGAGGGAGGATGGAGGGAGGGAGGAAGGGAGAGAGAGAATTAAGGAGAGGAGGGAGGGTGGAGGGAGGGAGGAAGGGAGAGAGAGAATTAGGGAGAGGGAGGGAGGGTGGAGGAGGGGAGTAAGGGAGAGGGAGAGGGAGAGAGGATGGAGGGAGGGAGAGGGAGAGAGGGAGAGAGTATGGAGGGAGGGAGGAAGGGAGAGAGAGAATTAAGGAGAGGGAGGGAGGATGGAGGGAGGGAGGAAGGGAGAGAGAGAATTAAGGAGAGGGAGGGAGGATGGAGGGAGGGAGGAAGGGAGAGGGAGAGGGAGAGAGGATGGAGGGAGGGAGAGGGAGAGAGGGAGAGAGGATGGAGGGAGGGAGGAAGGGAGAGAGAGAATTAAGGAGAGGGAGGGAGGATGGAGGGAGGGAGGAAGGGAGAGGGAGAGGGAGAGAGGATGGAGGGAGGGAGAGGGAGAGAGGGAGAGAGGATGGAGGGAGGGAGGAAGGGAGAGAGAGAATTATGGAGAGGGAGGGAGGATGGAGGGAGGAAGGGAGAGAGAGAATTAAGGAGAGGGAGGAAGGGAGAGAGAGAAGTAAGGAGAGGGAGGGAGGATGGAGGGAGTAAGGGAGAGAGAGAAGTAAGGAGAGGGAGGGAGGATGGAGGGAGGAAGGCAGAGAGAGAATTAAGGAAAGGGAGGGAGGAAGGGAGAGAGAGAATTAAGGAGAGGGAGGGAGGAAGGGAGAGAGAGAATTAAGGAGAGAGAGGGAGGAAGGGAGAGAGAGAATTAAGGAGAGGGAGGGAGGAAGGGAGAGAGAGAATTAAGGAGAGGGAGGGAGGAAGGGAGAGAGAGAATTAAGGAGAGGGAGGGAGGAAGGGAGAAAGAGAATTAAGGAGGGGGAGGGAGGAAGGGAGAGAGAGAATTAAGGAGAGGGAGGGAGGAAGGGAGAGAGAGGATTAAGGAAAGGGAGGGAGGAAGCGAGAGAGGGAATTAAGGAGAGGGAGGGAGGAAGGGAGAGAGAGAATTAAGGAGAGGGAGGGAGGAAGGGAGAGAGGGAATTAAGGAGAGGGAGTAAGAGACAATGAGAAACAGAAAAGAAAAGAAAGAAAGATATTTTTCTCTTTTTTGCTTTACCTTAATTATTTAAACTATTTACGTCACTACATCAGTTATAATAATTATAATACAGATGTTGAGAGTAATCAAAA
>NC_091551.1:1064210-1071710 GCF_042767895.1 Penaeus vannamei
CGCTGACTGAGGAGTTGATCCGTTCAAAAGGTTAAAAAATATGGCGTAGTTCAACCAGCCATAAAAATAGATATTGACAACTTTATTTACTTCCATCCAAGAGGAGAGAGAAGGGAGGAGAGGGAGGCGAGGAAGGCAATTCACAAGGGAAAGGAATGAGAGGATGTCACCCTGGGGGAACAGAAATGGGGCACACAGGGGAAGAGAGGAGAGGAGGAGGGAGGGAGGGGTCCCCACGAGGGAAGGGAAAGGGGGGAGAGAATACACAAAGAGAATAAGATAAGAAGACATCACAAAAAAAAAAAGAATGAGAGAGAGAGAGAGAGAGAGAGAGAGAGAGAGAGAGAGAGAGAGAGAGAGAGAAAGAGAGAAAGAGACTGAGAGAGAGAGAGAGATAAACAAAGAGAGAGAGAGAAAGAGAGAGAGAGAAAGAGAAGAGAAAGAGAGAGAGAAAGAAAGATAGAGAAAGAGAAGAGAGATAGAGAAAGAGAAGAGAAAGAGAGAGAGTGGAGAGGAAGAGAGGTGACACAGCCCACAGGGAAAGAGAAGGGAAGATATGAGAGGCACAGGAGAGGGGGGAGGGGGGGAGGGCCACCAGAGTGCCACGGGGGCTTTTCAAAACCTTCAAACGCCCTTCTGTTATCTACGACTTCCGCCCGCGAATGCAATGGGCGTGGGTGGCGGGGGGGGGGGGGGTGAAGGGGGAGGGGGGGGGGGGTATGTTGGATGTTAGTAGGAGTTAATGTATAATGTTGGTGTTTTTTTTTTTCTTTTTTGTACTAATGTCGTGGTTGTTAATGTGGCGAGAGTAAAATTATTGTTTGTTATTATTATTATTGTTGTTGTTATTATAATTATTGCTATTATCACCATCATTATTATTAAGATTTTTATTATTATTGTTATTGTTATTGTTATTATTATTATTATTATTATTATTATTATTATCATTATTATTATTGCTATTATTATTATCTTCATCATCATCATCGTCATCATTATTATTATTATCATTATTATTATCATTATTATTATCATCATTATTGTTATCATCATTATTGTTATTATCATTATTATTATTATTATCAATTACTGATGTTGTTGCTATCATTGTTATCATTAATATCATCCATTTATACTTATCACCATTCTTCATCATTATCATTTACTTTGTTATTATTCTCTTTACTGATCTTGTTAAGGTTAAAAGTATCATTTTGATGGTGATGTTGGCCATTATTAGTACTGCTTTTGTCATCACCATCATCACCACCAAGACATCATTACCACCGCCTCATTCTCAATCTCCCTCATTTTTTTCCCATTTTTCCTCATATTTTCTCATTCTCTCTCGCTTTCTCCCTTTCTCCATCATTTATTCGCGGATTTCCTCATACTCCCTCACATTCTCTCATTTCCCTTGAATTCCAAACACGTTTTCACTCATTTCCCCTCATGTTCCTTTGATTAACCTCACAATACCTCTTTTTACCTTATTCTTCCTCTCATTTCCCCTCAATCTCCCTCACAGTTCTCCTTTCTCCCTCTCATATTCCTTCATATCCCCCCAACAGCTCATTCTTTTTTTCATTTCCCCTCATTTTCCATCAGTCTCTCATATTTCCCTCACATATCACTAAACCTCCCTCTTACATTCCCTAATTTCCCTCAACTTTCCTCACATTTCCCTCAACCTCTCATATTTCCCCTCAACTTTCCTCACGTTTCCCTCAACCTCTCATATTTCCCCTAAACTTCCCTCAACCTCTCATATTCCCCCTCAATTTCCTTCCCATTTCCCTCAACTTCTCATATTTCTCCTCAATTTCCCTCAACTTCTGTTTTCCCCCGTCAGTTCCCCTCAACGCCTCATATTTTCGCTAAACTTCCCTCATATTTCCCCTAAACTTCCCCCAACTTCCCTCAACCTCTCATATCCCCCCTCAATTTCCCCTAAACTTCCCTCGCATTTCCCTCAACCTCTCATATTCCCCCTCAATTTCCCCTAACTTCCCTCAACCTCTGATATCCCCCCTCAATTCCTCCTAATTTCCCTCAACCTCTCATATTCCCCCTCAATTTCCCCTAACTTCCCTCACATTTCCCTCAACCTCTCATATTTCCCCTAAACTTCCCTCAACTTCTCATATCTCCCCTCAATTTCCCCTAACTTCCCTAAACTTCCCTCTCATTTCCCCCAACCTCTCATATCCCCCCTAACTTCCCTCAACCTCTCATATCCCCCCTCAATTTCCCCTAACTTCCCCCTGTCCCCCCGCAGTGCCGCCCCGCCTGAGCACCGAGCAGACGGAGCTGCGCCTGAAGGAAGGACAGAGCGGCGTGGTTCTCGAATGTTCCCTGGACGTGGGCGACGACCCCATCTCCTTCCGCTGGCTCAAGGTAGGTCGAGAGAGAGAGAGAGAGGGGGTGGGGGTGATGTGTGTGTGTGGGGGGTGGGGGGGTGGGGGGAGAGGGTGGGTGATGTGTGTGTGGGGGGGGGGGGTGGAGAGGGGGGGTGATGTGTGTATGGGGGTGGGGGGTGATGTGGGGGTGGGGGTGGAGACGGGGGTGATGTGGGGGTGGAGAAGGGGGGGTGATGTGTTTGTGGGTGGGGGGTGGGGGTGGGGTGGAGATGTGTGTGTGAGGGGGTGGGGGGTGGAGAGGGGGGTGATGTGTGTTTGGGGCTGGGGGGGTGGGGGTGGGGGTCGGGGGTGGAGAGGGGGGGTGATGTGGGGGTGGGGGTGGGGGGTGGAGAGGGGGGTGATGTGTGTTTGGGGGTAGGGGTGGAGGTGGAGAGGGGGGGGTGATGTGTGTGAGGGGGTGGAGAGGGGGGGGTGATGTGTGTTTGGGGGATGGGGGTTGGAGAGGGGGGGTGATGTGTGTGTGTATTCGTATATTTCTTTGTTTTTTATATTTATACATATAATTATGTATACACACATAATATATATATATATATATATATATATATATATATATATATATATATATATATATATATATATATATATATATGTTGCAATGTATCCGTGCGTGAAATATATATATATATATATGTATATATATATATATATATATATATATATATATATATATATATATATATATGTGTGTGTGTGTGTGTGTGTGTGTGTGTGTGTGTGTGTGTGTGTGTGTGTGTGTGTGTGTGTTGTAATGTATGCATGCGTGGTTGTATATGTGTATGAAAGACACAAATATGATTTTGAAGAAAAAGATACATTCAGGTTTTCTGTTCCTCGAGATTTTGTTGTTAGTATATATATATATATATATATATATATATATATATATATATATATATATATATATATATATATATATATATATTAACAGTCGTATATTTTACTATTATCTCATACTTAAAATGAACTGAGAAGGGCTTAACTGTCATTTTTGATTTAAATTGCACATTTTACTTTATATTTTCCTTTTATAGTTTCCTTTACTCTTTTCGTGTGCTCGTATTCTTTTCTCTGCGTATTTCTTTTTTACTTCTTTCCTCTTTCTTATTCTTTTCCTCCTCCTTCTTCCACTCTTTCTCTTCCTCCTTCATTCTTTTCTTCACTTCTTCCTCATTTTGCTCTCTCTCCTTCACCTCTTACTCTTCTTTCGTCTCCATCTTCGCCGCTTTCTTCTCTATCTTCTCTCTTCGTTCCTCCTTCACTTCTTCCTCCTCTTCCCCCACATCTACTTCCTCCTACGCCGCCTCTCTCTCTCTCTGTCTCTCTTTCTCTCTCTCTCTCTCTCTCTCTCTCTCTCTCTCTCTCTCTCTCTCTCTCTCTCTCTCTCTCTCTCTCTCCTCTCTCTCTCTCCCTCTCTCTCTCTCTCTCTCTCTCTCTCTTTCATCTTTCCTCTTTCCTCTTTCCTCTTTCCTCTTTCCTCTTTCCCTCCCTCCCTCCCTCCCTCCCTCTCTCTTTCCCTCTTTTCTTCACTCCCACCGACCCACCCACCATCACCCCATCTCAACCCCCTCTCTCCCCCTCCCTCTCTCCCCACCAGAACCACCAGTGGGTCACGGGTTCCCTCGGCTACGCGTACAGGGGCTACCGGCAGCTCCTCCTGGCCCTCCATACAATAGAGAAGCAGCATGCAGGGACCTACTTCTGCGAGGCGTCCAACGAGGCGGGGGTCCACTCCAGCTACATCCAGGTCATCGTGGGTGAGTTATTTTGAGGGGGTTGTTGGGGGTGGGTGGGGAGGCTTTGGGTTGGGGAGTTCTGTGGGGGAGAGGTTGGTGGAGAGCTTGAGTTATGGGTTATTATTATCATTTTTGGGGGGTGTGGGGGTGTGTGGGGGTAGGTATTGCTATGGTGGAAAACCTTGATTTAAGGTATACTGTATTTTTTTCCTCTTTTTTTTTGAGGTGATAATTCTTTCAATGATGGAAGAACTTGATTTAAGGTCCGTTTTAGGAAGAGCTTGGTTTAAGGTCTGCTGTGGGGGGAGTTTTTTTGCGGGTGAGGCAGGGAGAGCTTTAGTAAAGTTTATTGTCTAGTGAGAGGTAGGAAGAGAACTTTGTCAAGGTCTATTGTGGGGTGAGAGGTAGGACTTGACCCCCTCTCCTCCCCTCCTCTCTCTCCCCAGGCCCTTCCCTTCACTTATTCCATCTTTGACAAGGTCTATTGTGGGTTGGAAGAAAGTCTACCACCCTCTTCCCTCCCCCCCTCTCCCTCTTTCCCAAAATCCCTCCCTTAATCCTTCCCTTTTCCCTTAATCCTCCCATTCTTCCTGCTAATCCAATCTGGTAAGTTTATTGTTGGCAAATGCACTCTTCCACTTCATCAACTCAAAGAGGTAATTGTTTTCATGTTTTTGTTTTCTTGGCCTGTGGCTTCTTCCTCTTTTCCTTCCTACTTCTCTCCCTTCCCCCATTCTCCCTTTCCCCCTTTCCCCTCTCCATCTCCTCCCTTCTACCTCTCCATCTCCCTCTCCTCCTTTTCTTCCCATCCCTCTTCTCCCCCTCCCTCTCCCCTTTCCCTTCCCCACCTTCTCTTGGCCCCTTTCCCCTCAAGTCCTTATAAACTTAAGCAAGGTCTTGATAAATTCAGTAGAGCTCTGTTCATTCTAGAGCTTGGAAAAATAAAGATTGAGGAAGGAGAAGGAGATGCAAAAGAAAAAGATGAAAATGGGGAAGAAGAAGAAAAGAGGAGTAGAAAGAGCAGAACGTGAAAGAGAGAAAGAATAGGAAGAAAGAAAAGAAAAAAAGAAATAAGTAGAAGAGAAAAAAATAAGGCTTACATAAGGATGACAGTCAATGAAGGAAGGCAGAGACCCCAGAAGCCAATTAGAGAGAGAGACAGAGCAGGCTAGCTGTTAGATGTTAACTGGTGGCCGAAGATCCAAAAATTCTAAGAAAATTACATTAAGACTAGAAATCTCACGTCCAAGTATCATATTTCACACCTCAGAGGTGACTAGAACCTTATTTACATTTATATAAATAGATAGACAAAGTGATAGGCTGGATGGCTGGCAAACAGATAGAAAATAGACACATAAATGGATAGATAAATCTGTACCAAGGTTTAAATACCATTTTCTTTCTTTTTTTTTCTGATCGTTTTATAGTTCATTGCTCATTACCTATTTTCTTAGCCTATATCACATTCACCTCGTGCAATACCCAAAATGTGGACCATTACTTTACAGAGAGCCCAGACACCATCCGGCTGCCGGCTAGTGAACTGCCTCACACTGATGAGATTCTCAGTAAGTGCTATTTTACTGTTGGATTTTGTTTGACAAATAAGGCGCTCATTTCAGAGGGAAATAGCCTTTGAAGTTGATTTATGGGCAGGTCTTATACTTGTATGTGTGTGTGTACAGACACAAGCACACGCACACAGATACATATGTACACACACACACACGTGTGCACACACACACACACACACACACACACACACACACACACACACACACACACACACACACACACACACACACACACACACACACACACACACACACACACACACACACACAAACACAAACAAACACACAAACAAATACACACACACACACAAAAACACACTCACACAAACAAACAAACACAAACAAACAAACACACACACACACACACACACACACACACACACACACACACACACACACACACACACAAAGATAGATAGATAGATACATAGATAGATAAATACACACACACACACACACACATGTTGTTGTATATATGTATATATACATGCTTTATATATAGATATATAGTGGAAATACATATAGCAGCAGCTGGATGTATACAGATCCAACAGCAAGCATGCCGTTTTTTTTTTTTTTTTTTTTTTTTTTTTTTGTCAAACCTTAAAAATTATATTATTTCACACTGGTCAGTAAAGATGTTACATACAGTTAACGTCTATGCAATTGCATATTTACTATTTGCTACTAGAAAGAGAGACAAAGGATTTCACGTGATTAACTTCTCTCCTCCTCCTACAGGTGACATTGCCACCTCCTTCAGTGATGTCTTGGCAGAAGGAGAGTGCAAGTGCGACACCATCTTCCTCCTGCACGCCTCGACAGAAGCCCCTGCGGATACTGTGGCTGCCCAAGCCAACCTCATCCACACTATAGGGAGCACCATGTTAGTTGGGCACTGGCTGGTTTGTGTGTTTTTACCAATAACACTTCTCTTTTATGTGTGTTTTGGTTTATGTGTCCTGAAATATTTGGGTTTTCATCACTTTTTGCAGCTCAGTTTGGTTAAAAGGATGATTGTTTGATTTGACTCTTTATTAAATATTTTTGTCATGGCAATGGATTTACTAGAATACTTCTGGCTTCAATTTCTTTAAGATTCCTCTTGAAATAGTTATCATACACAATGACAAAGCAATCAACACCACACAGATCTAAATATCCATGACCTAGACCTGCAATTCCATCCTCTCCAACAGAATATCAGATACGATGCGTGTAGGACTCGCCATGTACTCGGACCACGTCACTCAGAAGCTGTCTCTAGGGATGGGCATCCACCACTGCGCCCTCAGGGATGCCTTCAAGGACCTGTCACACCCAAGGTTCCCGACACGCCTCGAGCCAGTTCTCAGGGAGACTTTCAAGAAGTTCAAGAAGTCCAAAGCACCTTGCAAGGTCTTGTGTAAGTAGGACATGATTTATATTTTATTTTTTTTATATTAGTTGAAGGCAGAAATTACATTTGTCAGTTTCTTGCTGTATTAGGAAATTGGACATTTTGAATCAAAGAATTATTGTATTTTTATACTGGATGTGATATTCTCAGAAGGGATGAGTGTGGTGTTCATTTTACTTGAGGGAGGAGGAGTGGGAGACTGATTTTTTAAAAGTTATTGCTGTGAGAAGTGAACAATACATTGGATTTTAATGGTGTGTTAATGGACGGTACTGTTAGAGAAAATTGGATTGGCATTTTCTAAAGTATTTTTGGGGGAAAATGAACATTCTATTTTTTACTCTTTGTTGCAAAAAAAATACTGC
>NC_091551.1:1104210-1119210 GCF_042767895.1 Penaeus vannamei
TTTTGTCTTTGTTTGTTTGTTTTTAATCTCTTTTTCGTTTTTATTCTTTTGTTTTTTGTTTGTCTTTTCTTTCTTTTTCATTCTTATTGTTTTTGTTTTCTTTTTCATTCTAATTGGCTTTTGCTTTTGTTTGTTTTTTAATTTTTTAATTTCTTTTTCATCGTTATTGTTTTTTTTTCTTCTTTTTCATTCTTATTGTTTTTGTTTGGTTTTTATTTCTTTTTCATTCTTATTTTGTTTTGTTTGTTTGTTTATCTCTCTCTCCTCTTGATTCATCTCATTTTATCATCATTTTTCCGTTCTTTTATTTTCTCTCGATCTATCTCAGTCTTCTTTCTCTACATATATCACTAATTATTATACATTATCTTTCGCACTCTTTTGATGATGACAATGATGATAGTGGGATGAAAATAATAACAATAAATAACAATGATAAGTATAATGAAAAATCAAAATACAAAACAACATCGGTAATATTATATAATAATAATTTCCAATCACAAAACATTAATAAATTCTAATAACAAACATTAATAACAACTTCTAATAACAAAACAACAATAGTAACAATTTCTAATTTCACAAAACAATAATAACAATTTCTAATTTCACAAAACAACAATAATAACAATTTTTAATAACAAAACAGCAATAATAACAACTTCTAATTTCACAAAACAACACTACGGATAATCATTACATAAAAAAACAACAACACGCAACCCTGAACCTTCACAGAACATAACTTATAACAAAAAGGCTTCATTATAATCATAACAACATAGATTATATCTATTATTATATCATAATAACATGGCATAAAACAACATAGATTCCTTACGAGCAACACAGGTCCCCGCGGTCGTCGCCAGCCACATAGCCATTGCAAACAAGGTTCAGTAACATGCTAATTTCGTCCCTCATGGTAGAGGCAGAAGGGTGAAAAGTGTCTGCGCAGTTCAGGACCTCCGGGCCGTATCCTGGGGTGTCCTGCTGGCGCCCCTTCCGGAGGGTCCTGCACTCGCGGCCGTTGGCGAGGTTGGCCGGGAGGGAGGAGTCCCACAGGAGCGCCCCCGTGGCCCGCGCGGTGCGTTGCTGTGGGCGGGAAAGGGCGGGGGGGAGTGGGGGGATGGCCGTTAGAAATCGAAAAAAAAACAATATATATATATATATGTATAATATATATACATATATATATATATATATGATATATATATATATGATATATATATATATGATATATATGATATATATATATATATATATATATATATATATATATATATATCTCTCTCTCTCTCTCTCTCTCTCTCTCTCTCTCTCTCTCTCTCTATATATATATATATATATATATATATATATATATATAAATCAATGTAAATAGAGAAAATTATAAAAATATAAAAATAAAAATATAATCGATAACTACAACAAAGTCTTCAAAAAAAGAAAAAAAAAGAAGAATGAAAAATAAAATAAACAGAAAAAACTACTAACAGTCCTGAAGAGAGAGAAAAAATAAGAAAAATAAAATAAACAGAAAAAAATTACTGACAGCCCAAAGCCCCGGATCCGAGGCGCCCCGACCTGCCCCCCAATCGCCCCAATCCCCCAATCCCCCAATCCTACCGCGATTCGATCGATCCAGTCCGCCGCCTGGTCGCCCTGGACGCTGTCGTGGGTCACGTCTCTCTGCCACTGCGTCAGCGCCCTCGGGTTGGTGGGCGAAGGGCGGGCGTCGGTGTGCCTGCTGTGCCTTCTGCGGGAGGGAAATGGGGTGTTGGGGACACGTACATAGTCACACACGAACGCACGCACACGTACAAGTACACACAAGCACACACACGGACGCACACGCACAAGCACACACACACACACACGCACGCACGCAAGCAGGGACTATGTAAGTATTTAGACCTTGCACGCAGGTATACACACAAGCACGCAGGTACAAACACACACACACACACACGCGCACACACACACACGCACGCACACGCATCTCCATCCCGCACACACTAACACACTAACACTCCATCCAGAAAACCACCAGAAAATGTCTCAAATTATCAAAAAAAAAAAAAGAAAAAAAAAAGTCCCGCACGATTCCCCGCTGAGCACAACACTTCCGCCTCCTCCGCACGATACCTGTGCCTCATCTGCGGCAGGAGGAGCACCCGGGTCCTCGCTGCCAGATGTGCGATAAGGGGCCACATCGCCTTCCAGCGGCGTCCTACCTCGTCAGGAGCCGCAAGGGAGTCCAGGCCCTGGATAAGGGCGCCGCGGTACACCCACCTGCCGAAGTCTTAGGGCGGAGAGAGAACGGAGTGGATTTTGGTGTTATTTTGGGGCGGTTGAGGTGGATAGAGTGAGAGAGGGACATACGGATGTTAAATTATTACGTAGAGAGAATCGTGAAGGAAAAGAAAGAAAAGAAAGTGGGATGGATATGAGAAATTGAGAGAATGGCCAAATGGAGATAGAAATATTTAAAAGAAAAAGAAACGAGAGATGAAGAGAGAGAGAGGTGGATAATATAGAGCTACAGAGATAGCGGTGGATAAGGTACAGCTGGAGAGAGATTTAATTAAATTTTCATTCCATTTGTTACAATGGATACTTTTTTTTTTCTTTTTTTTTTTTTGCTGTGACATGCTGTCTGTTTTATTGTGTCTAAATCTCCCCCTGTGTGCAAGGAGTGGCCGGGGATACCACTCACTGGCCGGGCGTGGGATCGAACGCAGGTCCGCAAGATTGCTAGACCAGCACCTTACCGCTGCGCCACACAAAGAGAGGGAGAGAAGTAGGGGCAGAAAATGAGAAAATAGACAGCATACATACACAAAAAGAAAGAAAAAAGAAAAAAATAAGAAAAAAATCAACTAAACAAACAACCTACTCTTTAACCTAAAAAAAAGAAAAAAAAAGAAAAAAAATACGCATTTAAAAATAGAAATGAAAATTTGAAATAAAACTGAACACCCAATCCCCAACCTACAACCCACTAAGAAAGAACCTACGAAAAATAAAAAACCAAAAAACCAAAAATCAAATGAAAACCCAACCCGGTCTTACCCACGACCACCACATCCGGGACCTCGGCGTCGTCTGCCATCCAGTCCCCGAGCATCTCCGTCTGCCGCAGGTCGTTGTAGGGGCCAGACACCATGCCCCTCGATGCCCAGACCACCGTGGCCCTCATGCCCGTGCCCTCGGACCTGGCGTCAATGGTCGTCTGGATTTTGCGGGCAACGAAGACCTCCGTGTAGTTGTGCCAGCTGACGGGTTGACCCTGGGGGGGGAGGGGGGGGAGATGTCGGAGGAGTGGTTACGGTTGGTAGAACTGTTGTGGTTTTTGTTGGTTTTGTTAGAGCTATTTTTGTTGTTTTTGTTGGTTGTGTTAGAGCTATTGTTGTTGTTTTTGTTGGTTTTGTTAAAGCTATTGTTGATTTTATTGGTTTTGTTATAGGTATTGTTTTTGTTGGTTTTGTTGGAGCTATTTTTGTTGTTTTTGTTGGTTGTGTTAGAGCTATTTTTGTTGTTTTTGTTGGTTTTGTTAGAGCTATTGTTGTTGTTTTTATTGGTTTTGTTAGAGCTATTTTTGTGGTTTTTGTTGGTTGTGTTAGAGCTATTTTTGTTGTTTTTATTGGTTTTGTTAGAGATATTGTTGTTGTTTTTATTGGTTTTGTTAGAACTTTTTTTGTTTTGTTTTGTTAGAACTATTGCTGTTTTTGTTGCTTTTGTTAGAGCTATTTTTGTTGGTTGTGTTAGAGCTATTTTTGTGGTTTTTATTGGTTGTGTTAGAGCTATTTTTGTGGTTTTTATTGGTTTTGTTAGAGCTATTTTTGTGGTTTTTATTGGTTGTGTTAGAGCTATTTTTGTGGTTTTTATTGGTTTTGTTAGAGCTATTTTTGTTGGTTTTGTTGGTTTTGTTAGAGCTATTTTTGTTATTTTTTATTGATTGTGTTAGAGCTATTTTTGTTGTTTTTGTTGGTTTTGTTAGAGCTATTTTTGTTATTTTTTATTGGTTGTGTTAGAGCTATTTTTGTGGTTTTTATTGGTTTTGTTAGAGCTATTTTTGTGGTTTTTATTGGTTGTGTTAGAGCTATTTTTGTGGTTTTTATTGGTTTTGTTAGAGCTATTTTTGTGGTTTTTATTGGTTGTGTTAGAGCTATTTTTGTGGTTTTTATTGGTTGTGTTAGAGCTATTTTTGTGGTTTTTATTGGTTGTGTTAGAGCTATTTTTGTGGTTTTTATTGGTTGTGTTAGAGCTATTTTTGTGGTTTTTGTTGGTTTTGTTAGAGCTATTTTTGTGGTTTTTATTGGTTGTGTTAGAGCTATTTTTGTGGTTTTTGTTGGTTTTGTTAGAGCTATTTTTGTGGTTTTTATTGGTTGTGTTAG
Organism: Penaeus vannamei; assembly: GCF_042767895.1. NCBI lineage: Eukaryota > Metazoa > Arthropoda > Malacostraca > Decapoda > Penaeidae > Penaeus > Penaeus vannamei. The sequence continues at coordinate 1,108,614 of NC_091551.1, forward strand.
AGCTATTTTTGTTGGTTTTGTTGGTTTTGTTAGAGCTATTTTTGTTATTTTTTATTGGTTGTGTTAGAGCTATTTTTGTGGTTTTTGTTGGTTTTGTTAGAGCTATTTTTGTGGTTTTTATTGGTTGTGTTAGAGCTATTTTTGTTGGTTTTGTTGGTTTTGTTAGAGCTATTTTTGTTATTTTTTATTGGTTGTGTTAGAGCTATTTTTGTGGTTTTTGTTGGTTTTGTTAGAGCTATTTTTGTTGGTTTTGTTGGTTTTGTTAGAGCTATTTTTGTTATTTTTTATTGGTTTTGTTAGAACTATATTCGTTGTTTTTATTGGTTTTGTTAGAACTATATTCGTTGTTTTTATTGGTGCTATTATTGCAGAATGAAGAAGGACTGACCCTGGAGAACACGAGGGAACGAGGGGGGGTACGCTTAGTTATGTTAATTATTGCTGTATTAATTATTATTATTATATCTTTTATAATTTTCATTGTTATCGATGTTATCATTGTCATTATCTATTAATATGTTGACTGAATCATTCATTCTCTCATCCATTCATCCATCTACCATTCTATCTCCCTATCTATTCATCCATCCATCCACGCACATCCCCCAACACCTCTCCCTTCTCCCCTTCACCCCCTCTCCCTTCCCCCTCCAACCCCTCTCCCTCTCCACCCATCACCCCCTCCCCCCTCCACCCCTTCGCCCCCTCCACCCATCATCCCCTTCTCCTTCCACCCACCTTCGCCCATCACCCCCTTCACCTTCCACCCCCTCCACCCCCTCCCCTTCACCCCCTCTCCCCTCTCCACCCCCTCCCCATCACCCCCTCTCCCTCTCCCCTCTCCACCCCATCACCCCCTCTCCCTCTCCCCTCTCCACCCCCTCCCACCTCCACCCCAAAGGCTTAAGATAAAAGGCTTAAGATAAAAAAATAATAATAATACCACCCCCTCTCCCCTCTCCAACCCCTCCCCCCTCCACCCCCTCCCAACCCCACCCCACCCAACTAACCGCCACCGTCAGTCTCCAGTCTCGAAGCGTCGAACCGATGAACCGCTCGAATCGAACCCTGACTTTCGAATCCCCGACGAAAGCGAACCAGAGCGCCGGCGTTCCGCTTTGCCGACGCGCCGCTAGGCATGTTTCGACGTCCGACGGCGTGTATTGGCGGACCTGTTGGTTGGGACTTCGAGTTGAAGATATTTTTGGGAGATTTGGTTTTGATTGTGTTGTATTTGTTATGTTTGGGTATTCTTTGTTGTTGTCTGTTTTAGTTTTGTGGCTAAATCTCGCTTTGTGTGTAAGGTATGGAGAGAGAGAGAGAGAGAGAGAGAGAGAGAGAGAGAGAGAGAGAGAGAGAGAGAAAGAGAGAGTGAATGAGAGAATAAGAGAGAGGGGGATGAATGAAGTATAGATGTAGAAGAGGCATGAATGAGTATGAAAATGAATCGGGCTAGTTTTCGATTACATTTTTGTCACCATTAGAAAAAAAAAAAAAAAAAAAAAAAAACGCTAAACTAGACAGTAAAAAATGAAGAGAAATCAACTGCTCTTGAAAGTGTCAGAAACAACCCAAATAAAAGGCTTAAGATAAACAACAACAAAAAAATAATAAATAAATAAAACAATAAGTCATTTACCTTACAATTAAAATGGTGCATAATAAACAAGCCAAAAAATTATAAACAAACTATTTTTCCATACAATCAAAATAAAGATACATACTGTTAACAAACAATCAAATAGTAAAGATAATATTTACCTAATTAAAAAAAACACAATATAAATAAATATATACCTATATACCTAATAATAATAATACCTAATTAAATTAAATTAAATTAATAATAATACCTAATTAATTAATAATAATAATACCTAATTAAAAAAACACAAAATAAATAAACAAACAAAGGCCTAATTAAGACACTTACCTGACAAGACAGGTAAGGCAAAGTCCCATTCAAGATTTCGAGACGTGACCTCTGCGAGACCTCGTATTTCACCCCAAGAAGGCCCTTTTGTCCTATTTCTTCTCCTTCTCCTTTTCTTCTCTTTGGGAGGAAGGAATAAGGGAGATCCGATACCCTCAGGAAGGATGACGGAGGAGATAGAGAGAGAGAAAAGGGAAAAGTGGATGCGTTCGTTTCCCTCCAGTCTTGTCTGTCGAAGTCCCGGACGGAAAGCAGGGAAGGCAGGGAATCGGACAGCGCTGCGTACAGTTCGGTCCCGGCGCCGTCCGAATCCCCGTCTCGGGCTCGCTCCAAAGCTCTAATAAGCTCCAGAATCCTCTTCTCTTCTCCCGTCTTCTTATCCCCCTTTCTCCTTGTTCCTTCCTCTCTTCTTGTTTCGTCTCGTCCTCCTCTTTTTCCTCCCAGGCCGAGAAAAGAGGATAATAAGCCGAGGGAATGGAGTGAGATCGAGAGAGCATCGACGAAGGATGAAGTGGGCGGGGCTTCGGGTGTGACGTCATCAAGAAGACTCGAAATGGTAAACATGGAACGACAGGTTTTGGAGAGGGAGGAAATAGAAGAGGAGGAAGAAGAAGAAGAGGAAGAAGAACGAGGAGAAGAAGAAGAAAAAGAAGAATAGGATGATGACGACAAAGAGGTAGAAAATGAAAACGAAGACGAAGGAGAGGAATAAACAGATATAAATGGAGAAGCCGGAGAGGAGGAAAAGGAGGGAGAAGGGAGAGAGGGCGAGGAAAGGGAGAGGGGAAGGAGAGGCGAGCCGTCCTGCAGGGAGAACGAGATTTTTTCCATTAAATTATGCGTTTTTTGCCAAAATGATAATAAAATGTCTAAAATTTCGAGCGTTTTGCCGTAAGAAGCAGGTTTACTGTCTGTGAGTAAATCTATTATAAAAGTTGATTATAGTCTCAAGAAATTATAACAAAACTATATCTGCAACTATTTAAGACCTATAATCAGTACACTATCTAGTGACTATCTATTTGTCTCTATCCATCCGTCTATATTATCTAACCATCTATCTATCTACAGATCGATCGATAAATAAAATAAAATAAATAAAATAAATAAAAGTAGAAAGCGACGTGGAATTTTGATTAATCGGTACTAAAGGTAAGAAAACTCAAGTCCTCAGTATATATGGGTATTAAGTAAAATTGGGCAACATCCTAGAGAAATAGTTTGGTAGTGCAATTTTTCTACATAAAACTCCTTTTCAGGTGAAGGTAAAAATTAATGTGAATTATATAATGAGGGGTTACAATCTATTTATTTATCTATTTATCTCTCTGTTTATATACAAATTTGACTGTTATACTTCAGGTTTCTGTCTCCTTGAAATTAAATTTGTATTCAGTTACCTTTCTTCCACTCGAAAACTAGACATAAATTGATAAATAATAAAGTATGATATTGATACACAGACACTGGCAAATAGATCATAGTAAATGAATATATGAATGACTATTAATAAAGAAGCTAATTTGCATTTTCCAAGAAGGGCTTGAAATAATCATTTTATCGTATGGTCGCTTATCCCACTTCGAATAACTTTCCCGTTTAAAAGCTTATTACAAAAGAAAAAAAATCATAACATAAAATTGAAAAGGTTTGGAAATACAATTATCAAAAGCCACGACAAAATTGGGGTAATGTGATGATAAACACACACACACACACACACACACACACACACACACACACACACACACACACACAAACACACACACACACACACAAACACACACACACACAAACACACAAACACACACACACACACACACACACACACACACACAAACACACACACACACACACACAAACACACACACACACACACACAAACACACACACACACAAACACACAAACACACAAACACACACACACAAACACACACACACACACACACAAACACACACACACACAAACACACAAACACACAAACACACACACACAAACATGTATAATCACAACTGAAACCCGGGTATAAACGATTCACTAAAATGATTCTTTGTTGATATAATATAGATCTCTTTCTCTGAAATTATTCGAAAATCGTCACATTTCTTTGGGAATAAAGTGAATAAGCAAACCAGCCAATAGCTCCTATAACGAAGAAAGAAATAAGAATAAAAATAATAAAATAGTAATAAAAGTAATAAATAAAATTGAAAAAAAAAACACACCACACCACATCCCCCAAGCACATATCTCTCCCAAACCTCCCCACCTTTATCCCAAGAACTGAACAAAATAAAAATGAACAAAGAACCGAGGAAAAAGATGATGAACGGCGCACCTTGAACGCAATGAACAAGCGGAGGTGAACACGACAGCGAGACACAGCCACCTTACCTGTCCGTCTGCTGTTACGTCACCGCGGCGCAGCTCAGGTGTTGACTTACCTGGGCTTGGCTGCGACCCCGCCACGTGACCAAGCCTACACACAGCCACAGGGAGAGGAGGAGGATGACCTGTGACCTGCGACGGAAACGGAACGGGAGGATGCACCGGCTGACCTGGAGAGGGTGTGGGGGGTCCTGTTGGGGGGAGAGGGGGGTGTGAATTGAGGAAGGAAAGGCAAGGGTTAAATCTGATTAAGTATGTCTGTGTATGGATATGTATATGTATGCATAAATAAATATGTATATATGTGAATGTATTCATATGTGTATATATGCATGCACGGATAGATATGTGTATATATATGTATGCATGGATAGGTATGTGTGTATATATATGTATGCATGGATAGATATGTGTGTATATATATGTATGCATGGATAGGTATGTGTGTATATATATGTATGCGTGGATAGATATGTGTATATAAACATATTCATGTATATGTATATATACGCATGGATAGATATGTGTATATATAAACATATTCATGTACAGTTGCGGAATTATATATCAGAGCACTTGCTGGATCCTACCTTCGTACATCTGGCAGCCATACCGATGTAAACATGGAATAAATAGTATTTTTGTGAATGAGCTGAAACCCTAGATTATTTGTAACAAAGAATGTGATTGGTAGAACAGAAATAAGTATATTGATACCTTTTTTTAGGAACTACTGGCACTCACTCACTCGATCATTCACCCCGTTGGTCTGTCTGTTCCTCTGTTTCTGTCTCTGTCTCTCTAAGTCGCTTGATCTTTCATTTTCTTAAAATAAGTAATAGCAAAGCATACAGTGAGAGTTATTATTGACTGTGCACCGAGATATTTAAAAAAAATGCGATTTCCTAGAACTATTTGTTTATCGAAATGGCGGCATTCACCTCTTATTTCAGCAACACAAATATCAATTATAGCTGAATATTTCTTGAAACATGAAACTGCTCCATGCATTGAACATCTATAAGGCAGATAAATCAGTAAAGTCTGTAAAATGGCTGAGACCTTTGTAGATGCTCACATAGCTGCATTTAGTAGTAGTTAATCGAACTAATATGATTTATTTTCTTTTTCCGACAGAACCGAACACTGATTCAATAAGCAGAAAATAGGCTACATTTTATTACTCATTGCAGAACATTATCTGAGCGAAGAACCGCAGGATTACAGTGCTATATGATATCAGATCTTGAAAAGAAATAATTCTGGTGAAACGGCAATCTCACCTCGCTCTCTACTCTTATTTGTCGTTTATTTTGTTATGTCACTTATTATTTATGTTGTTACTTTGCATTGCACGTCTGGCGACAGTATCTGCGGTGTAGATGAAGTTATCATAACAAACCTTTAAATTGCTCTTCCAGTTGTGATTAGTGAGTTAGCGAAGAGCCTGAGTTGGTGTGTTTGACGTTCGTTTGTTTCTTTGTAATCCCTCATTACATAATTCACAATTATTTTTACCTTCAACTGAAAAGGAGTTTTATGCAGAAAAATTGACACAACTAAACGATTTTCACGGGATGGTGCCCAATTTTCATTAATACACATATATACTGAGGACTTGAGTTTTCTTACCTTTAGTGCCGATTAATCAAAATTCCACGTTGCTTTCTACTTTTATTTGTCATTTATTTTATTATTATATTCATTATATATTTTATTATTATATTCACTCATTATTATATTCCAGTTATGATTAGTGAGTTAGTGAAGAGCCTGAATCGGTGTGTTTGACAGGAGAGAGAGAACATATATATATATATATATATATATATATATATATATATATATATATATATATATATATATATATATATATATATATACGTGTGTGTGTGTGTGTGTGTGTGTGTGTGTGTGTGTGTGTGTGTGTGTGTGTGTGTGTGTGTGTGTGTGTGTGTGTGTGTGTGTGTACGTATATATATATATATATATATATATATATATATATATATATATATATATATATATACATATATATATATATATATCGTGTGTATAATACATAGAAAGAGTAAGGCAGAAAGAAATACAAGAGAAGTAATACATGGAAGGAACAGGTAAGATTTCTCAATAAATCTTGTTTACTACATGCTGTAGGAACCCAAAACATTAGTGTTGAAATATTGGCACAGAAGGAGTAAAGTAAATACCTTATATAATTTAACAACTTATGTTCTTGTCACGGAATAGTTCATGTATAAAATTAACGTTTTATTATTGAACATGTAACCAAATTAACTCATAGTAAATGTGAAGGTAACATCAAGTGCAGAACATAATAGTACACTCACAGATACACAAAATAGTATGAAAACAAAGGATAATATAGGTATCATTCTAGATAATTGAAGAGTTACGACAAAGGTCAACAATATAGCATTAAGTAAGGTACTAGTACATGCACAACCTTATTTGTTTGCTATTATTTCAGTTCTGTATGTTTAATACTGAAAGGATGTATTTCTTAGAATATCTGTAGTTATATATATTTTTTTACTATATTAACATTCTTCACGAACACAGATTAAAGGAGAGATTTATTTTCTATATGTAATTTTAAACACAAATCGTAAATAAAGCAAGATTACACATAGGATCTTATTTGTTTGGTATGATTATTAGGGTTCAATATTTACGAATTAAACTTATTTCTTGAATTAACTTCATTAAAGGAAAAGTTTTCACTATGTAAATGTGCTTCACAAATCTAGTCTAATAGAGATATTAATTTTTTGAAGTAATTATAAATAACAAATTCATTTTATAGTGTCAATGGTGTTGGCATTCTACTTATGATATATTTAAATCACAATAATTAAACATACAAGGTAAGTCAATACTGAATATCAAGAATTTCCGATGCGTTGAACATATGAAAAGGCACCGTGTGGTTAAATAAAGGCTATAGAAGACAATGCCGACTATGTAACCGATAAATAAGAAGTTACTACATCCGGGTTGATACCCCTACGAGAGCTCCCGAGGTGTTGTATTTTACAAGATACTTTACAATGTGTGACGTCATAACATGGCGGCTGATTTTGTTGCTTCGGAGGACTTACGACATTGTAACGGCTACGATGTGAGATACAACATTGTAAACTGTTTTGAGTATCCGGCTCTTGTAGTACAATTACTAACGTAACAATTATTAATTACCATTATCGTATTTTTTCAAGCCTGCAATAATCAATATAAGATGTAATGCATATGGCACATTTTATGCTTACTCATTACAATAATTACTGTTGCTGTTATTATTTTTAAATATGTGGAATATTTATATTGTCTACATGTAATATAATTCATATGATCATTATTAGTAGTGGTAGTAGTATTAGTAATATAAGTAGTAGCATAAGTAGGCATTGATTCATAATATTACATGGTTAATTCCTTTTAAATCCTTGTTATCCTACTGTATATATACATGTATGTACTTTTGAATATATATATATATATATATATATATATATATATATATATATATATATATATATATATATATATATGTGTGTGTGTGTGTGTGTGTGTGTGTGTGTGTGTGTGTGTGTGTGTGTGTGTGTCTATGAGTCTATGTATGTATGTATATATGTGTATATGTATAGCCAAAGAATATGTTCAGATTCACTCAAAAGTTCATGGTACAAATACATATAGTTGCTCTGACAAACACAAAAGAAGATAAAGAAGCACGAAGCGTAACAATATAAGGAAGGAAAGATATTCAGAAATCCAATCAAACACACACACACACACACACACACACACACACACACACACACATACACACACACACACACACACACACACACACACACACACAGGGTCACTGTCCTTCTTAATCTTTTCCTTATTCTGCCGAAGAAACCTCACAAGAGGGTCGTGGACTTTGAGGATTCTTAGTATCATCATTAGTAGTATTTTTATATCCTATTTTCATCTTTATTTTGACTATTACTACCATTCCTTGCATTATTTTCGTTATTTTTTTTCTTTATGATTATCATTGTTATTGCTATGTTTATTGCTTCTGTTACTATTACTATGATTATGATTATTATTGATGTTGTTATCATCATTACTTTTCTTGCTATTACTTTTGTTATTTTTACTATCATTACCATTATCTTTGGTTTTATCATTATCATTATTACTATTATTGCTGTTGTTTTTATTGCCATTATTTGTGTAATTATTATCATTATCATTGGTATTATCTTTATTTTTATTGCCATTATTTTTCTTATTGTCATTATCATTACCATCATCATTACTATTGCTATTATTACTATTATTCTCACTCTTGTTACGACTACCATTTTCATCGTTATCACCATGATTATCCTTCGCTGTCTTTATGCTTTCAGAGTAAATTATTAAGAATGGAATTGACCCAAACAACCATCTATCCTGATCGACCTCGAGGTTATTTAACCCTCGTTGGCAACTGACACACTTTTTAGGGCAAGCTCGTCTTCCTTTCTCATTTCGGTTGTCTGAATTCACACACAAAGTTCACACCGTTAGTTGAATTCTAGATTCATTAAAATGTGTAATAGACGAAAGCGATACATATGTTTATATACAGTTGTTGTATCTTTATTATACACACACACACACACAATATATATATATATATATATATATATATATATATATATATATACATATATATATATATATATATATATATATATATATATATATATATATGTATGTATGTATGTATATGTATAGAGAGGCACACACACACACACTTATATAAATATATATATATATATATATATATATATATATATATATATATATATATATATATATATATAGATAGATATATATGTGTGTGTGTGTGTGCGTGTGTGTGTGCGTGTGTGTGTGTGTGTGTGTGTACAGTTGCGGAATTATATTTCAGTACACTTGCTGGGTCCAACTTTTGTACATCTGACAACTAATCGAAGTAAACAGCGTAAATAGCATTTTTATGAATGAGGCTAAAACCCTATGTAGTTTGTAACAAAGAATGTGATTGGTCGAATACAAATAACCGATTAGTACATTAAAGAATATTTTTAGAAAGTGAGTGAGCCATACGATCTTTCGTTTTCTTCAAATAAGTGATAACAAAACATATAATATTAATTATAGTTGACTTTTTATTGGGATATCCTTCACATGCCATAACCTGGAATTATTTGTTCATCGAAATGGCAACACGTGTGGTGGAGAGGCGGTACTTCCCCCTTCTTTCAACATAAGAAATATCAATTACAGCTGTATACTTCTTGAAAAGTGACCACGTTTTATGCTTTAGACATGTGCCTCCAGCGTCTATGGAAATACTATGTCATATTTGGTGATAAGATCCGAAAGAGTATGTATAATCAGTTATTATTAAGCCATAAACCTTGGCGTTTCTTCGAACAGCTGAGCGAGAAAATACACGTTTGCTTGTTTCAACTCAAGCAACTACTAGCCAGGTGGTTTCAAGGAGGGTGAATAGCCAAGAACCAAGAACCGACTCCCAATACATGTGCTGCATAATTTTTTCAGTATAATGAAAGGGGAATTACTCGCTTTGAACTGTTCTTTATCATATACCCATTTTTTCTTTCTATTTGTCAATGCAGTGTAATATATACATTTTCCTAGAAATGATAATTATTATAATATCATGATAATGTAGATTATGATGTTGACAATATCAATGATGATAATTATGATACTGATAATGACGATGGCACAATAATAAAAAAAAGGTAGTATACATAACAAAGATAAAACCAATGACAACAGATATATTGACCTTATAGACCAACTAAAACGGTGAACGTGATGACAGCAATAAACTGAAATATATTTTGAAGCTACCCAAAATAATTGGTTACTATCATCTAACTGAAATTTTGGTTACTACATTGTTAATAAGATATCCAAGCAAATGCGGAGAAGAAAAGGATAAATGATAATGTGGTTTTGGCGGGAAACCGTTTTCTTCACCGTGCGGCCTCGTACAGGAGCTGCAGGTCTTCAAGAATATTAGCTGCATTGGTGAAGGATGGCATTTATTATGGCTGCCGCCTTCCATCATTTCTACCAGATATAAGTCGGAATTGATGATCTTCATAATATACCTGGCTAAAATTTGTGCCAGCAGCCGCGGTTATACTGCGAGGTAATTTGGAAGAAAATTGGCTAAAAATAGTTATATTTAT
>NC_091551.1:1121710-1124210 GCF_042767895.1 Penaeus vannamei
CCGATATGGAGGTTATGGGGCAGCGGCATGATCAGTGTAGGTGGCTACAACTATTACTGGTCAGGCTGCAGCGATGGTCACCATCTTCAGGGAGTAGCCATAGCTGTCTCCAGTAGGCTCCAGCCCTCGGTGGTAGAGGTCACTCCAGTCGATGAGCATATAATGGTAATGAGACTGAAGCTGTCATTTGGCTTCATGTCTCTTATTGCTGTGTACACTCCTACCGATGTTTGTAAACTCAACGTGAAAGAGATGTTCTACGACAAACTTGCATCTGTGACAGACAGTTGTCCCCGGCGAGATATTCATATTGTTCTGGGTGACTTCAATGCGGTATCTGGCTGCGATGAAGATGGCTATGAGATGTTTGACGGTCCTCATGGTTCGGGAGTTGATACTGGCAGCGAGAATTCCCTCCTTTTCCGGGATTTTGCAAGGTCCCAGAAATTGAGGATTTCTAGCTCCTGGTACCAGCCCCCAGACCCACATCGCTGGACATGGTACAGCAATGCGGGTATTGCAGCCAAGATCGACCACATTCTTATTAGCTCTCGTTGGAGGATCCTCCAGAAATGTTGGCGGGACCGTGTCTAACCAACGGTTGCACAGGACCTGTTTCCTGTACAACCCGGGATCACCAATTCAGGCTATATGGCCACCTTGCTTGCTTCTCTGTAAGAGACAACCCTGGGTGGAGGAGGCCTGTGGGACGATCTAAAAGGTCTTGACTTGGGCAGATCGATCAAACCTGTCGGGAGGAGCTCGAGATGGGCCGAATCCCTGCCTGGCGGCTTGCCATGAGGGATCCCAAAAGGTGGAAACAAAAGGTGGGACTCAACTATGTGTCCCCGTCGGCGTTAGCTCTTAATGATGATGATATATATGTATATGTATATATTGATAGATAGACTGATGGATGGAGAGATAGAAAGATAGATAACCAATACATATATAAAGAAGGAGCTAAATGACAGATAATTTATAATAAGGTGAATTCGATATAATTATTACATAGAAAACACCAGGGGGGAAAGAGAGAGATAGTAAGGAGGAAGTAGGGAAGGAGGGGAGGAAGAGGGAGAAAGGATGGGAATAAAAGGGGGGAGAGAAGTGGATGGAGAGGGGCGAAGGATGGGGGAAAAGGTAAATAAATCGAGAAAGAGAAAGAAGAAAGCAGAAGGAAGACAGAAGAAAACAGAGGGAAAGGAATAAGGAAGGGAGAACAAGAGAGAAAAAAGTAAGAGGAAGAGAATCGAAAAAAAATGTACAAGTTACATAACTATTCATAAAAAAGGATAATCAACCATCTCCTCATTACATGGCAACCCAAAGCCTATTATCACCAAAGGCAGAATCACACAGAGGATAACACGCAGCATATACGTGTAACCTCGAGATAACCTACTAAATTTTACGATAAAAAAAAACTTGATAAAATTCCAATATCCTTAATCTACGCATTGGTGAGAGAAACTTCTAGTCTAGCCATTCATTGACGTTATCAGGTGACTCGCAATAAAGATAAAAAGTGACAGAGATAAAGAGACAGAGTTGTTACTATGCCGGGGTTTGGTTGTGATGGAGCACGCGGTCTGTGTTTACATATTCCCATTTTCTGTTGTCGAGGGGTAACTGGTCTAAATTTCGTTTTTTTTGTTTTTTTGTTTTTTTTCTTTTCTTTTACCCAATTCTCTCTGTATATCTTTAATTTTCTGACTTATGTGATTCGTTTTTTTTTTTTTTATACAAGATCGGTGATAACTGGCGGGGAAGTACAGCGATAAGTTATTAGAAAAAACGATTTTTTAGTACCCTCGGACCCAGAGAGACGATAATTGAGATATTTTTCTAAACAGAAATATTTTTTGTGATACATTAGGGAATAGGGATATTAAATACAATCCATAATCACACCTTAAGACATCATTTAATCAAAGAATTTTGACACCATATTAACCCACCCAAAGTACATTCCCTGTATAGTTCATGTAATACTTGAAGTCCTCAGTCCTATCTATATATATATATCAACATATTTTAACTAACTAGCTTCAGATATGAACAAGTCTTGAACTATATATATGTTAACCATGCAAGGGGTTTCGCCCCCCATCTTTTAATCTCCAACTCTTTCCATTTCCCTCTTTACGTCCTCTTACCTCTCTCCCCTTCAATTTCTTCCTATAATTCGTAAAATAATAATAATAATTTAAACTTCATTTTTTTTTCTGTGAAAAAAAAACAGAAAAGTAATGTTAATCATAATTATTAAAAAGTCTTACTACTTATTGACCCTCAAACTGGGCGGAAAAATGACTCTTAGCACAAATAAATAAATAAGATTTATACGGGGATAGATAGACAGATACATATATAAACAGGTAGGTAGATGGATAGATGGATGGACATACAAATATAATGTAGAAAGGGTATGACTGAGAATGAATATATTCACAATACAAGAGATGTATTTAACCTTTTACCTTTGTCAACATGAAGA
>NC_091551.1:1138613-1141113 GCF_042767895.1 Penaeus vannamei
ACATACACACATACACATATATATATATATATATATATATATATATATATATATGTGTGTGTGTGTGTGTGTGTGTTTGTGTGTATGTGTGTGTGTGTGTGTGTGTGTGTGCGTGTATGTGTGTGTGTGTGTGTGTGTGTGTGTGTGTGTGTGTGTGTGTGTGTGTGTGTGTGTGTGTGTATTAGTGATTATGTGTGATTCAGATTAGTTATTGTGTCAGTTAATCTATATATAATATGTATAATTTTGTCCTTTGCTTTATTGTAAAACATCGAGACTATTTAGCACACTCAGTTTATTCTGAAACATTGGTAGTGTGCATCCTTTAGTGTTTTAAAAGGTTATTGTCTTTCCTGCTACACTTAATGTATTATTAAGTGTATTAAGATTAAATTGTAGAATGCATTCTATATGAAAATGACTCTTTTAATCCATTACATTTTGTATTAACCTAATGCATTTTCTGTTTTATTTTTATGTTCCATTTATTTTGTGCGATTTTATGAAATATATAATACTGCAGAGATATACAAGAACGAATATATGTAAAAGAGAGAGAGAGAGAGAGAGAGAGAGAGAGAGAGAGAGAGAGAGAGAGAGAGAGAGAGAGAGGGAGAGACAAAGAGAGAGAGAGAGAGAGAGAGAGAAAGAGAAAGAGAAAGAGAAAGAGAAAGAGAAAGGGAGAGAGAGAAAAAAAGGTAGAGAAAGAGTAAGAGAAAAAGTTTGAGAAAGAGAAAGACAGAAAGATAGAGAGAAAAAAAGAGACAGAAGGAGACTGAGAGAGAGGAACACCAACTCCAACTCACCAAGCCAACTGTTGCAGCCACAACTGTCCCCAACCGAGAACCCAGACAACACACACAGTTTTCCGTCTCCAAACACATTTTCAAAAATTATTATAGATCCAGCACCGTTTTTTGAGATTACGATCTGAAATAAAGGGAAAAAATATCTTCAAGTGTTCAGGAAATGATGATTATAATTTCGTGGTGCTGTGAAAGGCGATAATGATGATTTATATGAATGCGTATGACTATAATATTGATATGTATGAGAATATTATGATTATGCAATTTTGATTATGATCACAACGATGATTATGAGTACTAATACAACCGCAACTAATGATGATTGTAGAAATGATAATGACATTGATGGTAATAAAATTAATTATAATGATAACAACAACAATAATAACAATGATAATTATCATAATAATAACAATGATAGGAATGTTAATATTGATAATGGGAACTAGAATGATGATGATATTGATGATAACAATAACAGCGATGATAATAAAAATAATGATAATAGTAATAATGATAATAATAACAGTACTACTATTAAATATTAAAGTGCAACTCCTTCAGATAACAGAGATAGAGATCGATAAGAGAGAGCAGCACACCATGTCCTCAGTATCGGGAATATTGATAAGTACTGTGTTTTGGGGTCAATGTGAAACCTAGCTATTGTTAGGAGTCGAAAGTTCTTTTAATTATCGTTATTATTGTCGTCATAGTAATAATACTGACAATGACATAAAAAAAAAATTGATAGTAATAATAGTAATAATATAATACTACTACTAATAATAATACATGTAATAATACATAGTGATAATACTGACAATGATATTAAAAATAACATTGATCATTATCTTCTTTATATTGGTATTGTTCTTGTTATTGTCATTTTGGTTATATTGTTAGTATTATAATTATCATGTTTATCATTGTTATTAGTTTTATAATTTTCATATAATAACTTTTGTTACAATCAATATTATTTCGTTATCATCACCATAATTGTTATTTTCTTTACTATTACAAGTATGCACTGATAATAATAATAATGATGATATTTACTAATACTATTATTATTATTGCCATCATTAACATTATCATTATTATCATACTGATTTTTTAATCATTATTATCATAATTACTTTTATTATCAATGTTTTATCATTAATTGTTATTACTATTACCATTATGAATGTCATCATTATCACTAATATTATTATCAATATTATTTTTGTTGATGTTGATAAATACCCTTGTCATAATTAAACATCATCATCATCATCATCATCATCACCGTTTTCATTATTGTTCTTCTTATTTCAACATCATCACTAACACTATTAGTATCCTTGTTATTATAATTATTGCAACATGATTACTATTACTACTGTTTATCTAAACTGCGCTTTTAAAAGTAAGTCTGTAATTGATTGTAGAACACTTTGCTACATTCCTGAAAGGA
The DNA here is from genome assembly GCF_042767895.1 of Penaeus vannamei. NCBI lineage: Eukaryota > Metazoa > Arthropoda > Malacostraca > Decapoda > Penaeidae > Penaeus > Penaeus vannamei. Next base: position 1,140,885 of record NC_091551.1, read on the forward strand.
CTTTAATTCTATCTATCTAACTGAACAAAAATCAAGGAAAAAAAGAATAGGACTTTTTTAGAGATGAGAAGATTGCATTTAAGAATGGGATATGAAATTATAGGAAGACAATCAGTAAGTGGAGAAGATCGCATGTACTTATGCTAAAAGTAGTACTTGAATAAAATGGTAGTGGTGATTTTGAAAGAAAGAGAGAGAGAGAGAGAGAGAGAGAGAGAGAGAGAGAGAG
>NC_091551.1:1146113-1156113 GCF_042767895.1 Penaeus vannamei
GGAGAAAGAGGAGGAAGAGGATGAGGAGAAAGAGAAGGAGGAAGAGGAGGAGGAGAAAGAGAAGGAGGAAGAGGATGATCAGAAGGCAGAGGAGAGGGGGGAGAAGAAGTGGTGGAGGGGGAGGAGGAGAAAGAGAAGGAGGAGGAGGGGGAGGAGAAAGAGAAGGAGGAGAAGGAGGACATGGAAGAGGAGGAGGAAGAGGAGGGTGAGGAGGAGGAGAAGGAGAGGGAGAAGGAGGAGGAGGAGAAGGAAGAAGAGGAAGAGTAGGAGGTGGAAGAGGAGGAGGAGAGGGAATCTGAGAAATAGGAGGGGGAGAAGGAGAAAGAGGAAAATAAGGAGGAGGAGGAGGTGGAAGAGGAGGAGGAAGAAAAGGAGGAGGAGTTGAAGGAAGAGGAGGAGGAGATGGAGGAGGAGAAGGAGAAGGAGGAAGAAGAGGAGCAGGAGTAGGGAGTAGAGGGAGAAGGAAAAGGAGGAAGAGGAGGAGAAGGAGGTGGAAAAGGAAGAAGAGGAGGAGGAAGGAAAGGGAAGAAGAGAAGGAGGAGGAGGAATAGGAGAAGGTGAAGAAGGAGAAGGTAGAGGAGATAAGGAAGAAAGAAAAGTAAAATAAGAATAAGAATAAGAAGGAAGAGGAGAAGAAGGGAAAAAAAAGATGAAGAGAAAGGAGGACGAGAAATATATATATATATATATATATATATATATATATATATATATATATATATATATATATATATATATATATATATATATATATATATATATATATATATATATATATATATATATATATATATATATATATATATATATATATATATATATATATATATATATATATATATATATATATATATATATATATATACTACATACACACACGCAAGTGTGTATGTGTGTGTTTGTGAATAACTATGCAGTGTGATAAGATGTTTCTTTTAAGATACACATGTTAATTAATCTTCTCTCAGTAATTCAACAAACATATCTGCGCACCCACACACACAATTACAAAAATGTCCCTATCCAATTGACTTTGTTACCCCTGAACTTTAGTTTTCTTCGAGTTTTTTTTATAGAGAAAATGTGTCTTAATTTGTTATGGGTGACTTAACTTTTTTTTCAAATTTATCATATTCAGCTCATAAGGGTGCATAAAAATTATCTTTTATAAATTGGTACGTGAAGAAGCTGAACTTAACTCATGCTCGTGTGGTATTGCGATATATCCCGAGGTAGACTTTATAAATAACTTCCATTTGATTAAAACACGTTACCATGAGCAATTTTTTTGATGTATTACATTTTTTTTTCTTTTTTTGACTATCATTTAAAGTAGCTTGCAATTTGCAGTTGTTACTTCGTTTCGATTGATTACTTTGATTCTTGTATCTTTCCATGAATTTCCATGGGAGACAAGTTCGAGGGTCAACCGAAGGCTAAAGAAGAAGCAAAATTGAGGATTCCTTTATTTATAGAAAAACTGGAAATCCCTTCAATAATATTAACACAGCCTCGCACATCTTCCTGGATAATTTGTTTTCCTGTAAAAAATACCATATGAAAAAGAATGAAGAAAAAGATCTTGTAAGGGGATTAAAGAAAAAAAAAAATGTAGGAGGATTAGACTAAAACAAGGGAAGCAAGAGAACCAATAGAGAGAGAGAGAGAGAGAGAGAGAGAGAGAGAGAGAGAGAGAGAGAGAGAGAGAGAGAGAGAGAGAGAGAGAGAGAGACGGAGAGAGAGACGGAGAGAGAGAGAGAGAGAGAGAGAGAGAGAGAGAGAGAGAGAGAGAGAGAGAGAGAGAGAGAGAGAGAGAGAGAGAGAGAGAGAGAGAGAGAGAGAGAGAAAGAGAGAGAGAGAGAGAGAGAGAGAATCACGAGGAAAAGAGATTTAGGGATTTGTCAGTCCTTCCACGATCCCTTGCAGCACTTTCTGTGTCCATCCCCCCAACAGAGTGAAGATATCCAACAGCAGCAACTCTTGCACCGTAGACCCTGCTTCGGCTCGCCTCTCTTGCATCACGGACTCTGCTTCGGCTCGCTTCACGGACTCTGCTTCGGCTCGCCTCTCTTGCATCACGGACTCTGCTTCGGCTCGCTTCACGGACTCTGCTTCGGCTCGCCTCTCTTGCTTCACGGACTCTTTTTCGGCTCGCCTCTCTTGCATCACGGACTCTGCTTCGGCTCGCCTCTCTTGCTTCACGGACTCTTCTTCGGCTCGCTTCTCTTGCTTCACGGACTCTGCTTCGGCTCGCCTCTCTTGCTTCACGGACTCTTCTTCGGCTCGCTTCTCTTGCTTCACGGACTCTGCTTCGGCTCGCCTCTCTTGCATCACGGACTCTGCTTCGGCTCGCCTCTCTTGCTTCACGGACTCTGCTTCGGCTCGTCTCTCTTGCATCACGGACTCTGCTTCGGCTCGCCTCTCTTGCTTCACGGACTCTGCTTCGGCTCGCCTCTCTTGCTTCACGGACTCTGTTTCGGCTCGCTTCACGGACCCTGCTTCGGCTCGCTTCTCTTGCTTCACGGACTCTGCTTCGGCTCGCCTCTCTTGCTTCACGGACTCTGCTTCGGCTCGCTTCACGGACCCTGCTTCGGCTCGCCTCTCTTGCTTCACGGACTCTGCTTCGGCTCGCCTCTCTTGCTTCACGGACTCTGCTTCGGCTCGCTTCTCTTGCTTCACGGACTCTGCTTCGGCTCGCTTCTCTTGCTTCACGGACTCTACTTCGGCTCGCTTCTCTTGCTTCACGGACCCTGCTTCGGCTCGCCTCTCTTGCTTCACGGACCCTGCTTCGGCTCGCTTCTCTTGCTTCACGGACTCTGCCTCGGCTCGCCTCTCTTGCTTCACGGACTCTGCTTCGGCTCGCTTCTCTTGCTTCACGGACTCTGCTTCGGCTCGCCTCTCTTGCTTCACGGACTCTGCTTCGGCTCGCCTCTCTTGCTTCACGGACTCTGCTTCGGCTCGCTTCTCTTGCTTCACGGACTCTGCTTCGGCTCGCCTCTCTTGCTTCACGGACTCTGCTTCGGCTCGCCTCTCTTGCTTCACGGACTCTGCTTCGGCTCGCCTCTCTTGCTTCACGGACTCTGCTTCGGCTCGCTTCTCTTGCTTCACGGACTCTGCTTCGGCTCGCTTCTCTTGCTTCACGGACTCTGCTTCGGCTCGCTTCACGGACCCTGCTTCGGCTCGCCTCTCTTGCTTCACGGACTCTGCTTCGGCTCGCTTCTCTTGCTTCACGGACTCTGCTTCGGCTCGCTTCACGGACCCTGCTTCGGCTCGCTTCTCTTGCTTCACGGACTCTGCTTCGGCTCGCCTCTCCTGCTTCACGGACTCTGCTTCGGCTCGCCTCTCTTGCTTCACGGACTCTGCTTCGGCTCGCCCCTCTTGCTTCACGGACTCTGCTTCGGCTCGCCTCTCTTGCTTCACGGACTCTGCTTCGGCTCGCTTCTCTTGCTTCACGGACTCTGCTTCGGCTCGCTTCACGGACCCTGCTTCGGCTCGCCTCTCTTGCTTCACGGACTCTGCTTCGGCTCGCTTCTCTTGCTTCACGGACTCTACTTCGGCTCGCCTCTCTTGCTTCACGGACTCTGCTTCGGCTCGCTTCACGGACCCTGCTTCGACTCGCCTCTCTTGCTTCACGGACTCTGCTTCGGCTCGCTTCACGGACCCTGCTTCGGCTCGCCTCTCTTGCTTCACGGACTCTGCTTTGCTTACGTCCTCGTCGCTCCCAACAAACAGGAAGTGGCACACCAGATCCAGGTTACTCACGCAGCTCAGTATCTTGTCGAGGATGATGCTGGTCTGCGTCCGGGGTTTGTCCATGCAGTTCAGCATCTCCACCACCTGCAGCAGCTCCTCGACAACCCCCATCTCCTCGTAATACGAACCTGCTGCGCTGCTGGCCTCCCTGGCTCCCGGACCTGCTGGGTCGTCCTCCTCCTCCTGCGAATACAGGAGGCGGCTGACCTCGGATCTCGAGAGGAATTCAGTGGCTTTAGAGACGACGAGGTGTAGCAGCTGCTCCAAGATCCTCAGATTCACCACGAGCACGAGATGCAGTTTTCCCCAAGGCGAGAGCTTTGAGGTAAGTGTGGCTATTACTTCTTCTGCTTCCCGATCCCCACCAGGGCCTTCTTCTGGTGGCTCTCTGGGCCGAGATTCCGACGTCGTCTCCGTCGGTTCTTGGTCCTTCGGGTCAGCTCCTCCTGCTGGCTGCTGCTCTTCCTCGCCGCGACCGCTGCCCGGCGCCCGCTGCTTGCCGGACCGGGAGGCCGTCGACTTCTGTGGGCGAGGATCGAGGGCGTGTAATAGAGATTAAAAATGGGAGGGAGTGGGAAGGCGGAGGGCGAGGGAGAGAAAGAGGGGGGGGGCGAGGAAGGGAAGAATGGAGAGAGAATAAGAGAGGGGATGAGAATGAGAGAGAGAGGAAGAGAAATATTTAGGCACACAAAACAGTTTCGGGAGAGCAAGGAAGCGGAACGGAACGCGGGTCATGAGGTACAAAAGTAACATTTTTTTCTTTCTTTTTTTAGATGGGAACGTTAATTTACAAATTCTTACTTCCTTGCCCGAACATTAGTGAATGGAAAAAAAAATATATATACAAATATAAACAATAAAAAGTAAAGCCTTACCTCGCCGTCTCCTTCCATCTCTTTTCTATCTCCATTTTTATCCGAAGAGGGAGGGAGAGGGAGAGGGAGAGGGAGAGGGAGAGGGAGAGGGAGAGGGAGAGAGAGAGAGAGAGAGAGAGAGAGAGAGAGAGAGAGAGAGAGAGAGAGAGAGAGAGAGAGAGAGAGAGAGAGAGAGGGAGAGGGAGAGGGAGAGGAAAGAGGGAGAGGAGAGAGAGGAGAGAGAGAAAGAGAGGAGAGAGAGAAAGAGAGGAGAGAGAGGAAGAGAGGAGAGAGAGAGAGACGGGGGTGGGGGGGTAGAGGGAGGGAGGGAGGGAGGGAGGGAGAGAGAGAGAGATTAACAAAAAAGAAAGCAGACTATCACATCATGAAATACGCAAAGTCCAAAAACGAGAAATAAAACAAAGAAAGCCTCACCTCACAAAAGACTTCAACGAGCTCCCAGTGCGCCTTCTTCAGCACAGGCCTGAAGACGTCCAGCTCCTCCTTCAACTGCTTCCTCAACCTCTCCCACCAAGTCTCGACGACCACCTCCCCCCTCTCCTCCAGCAGGGCCTTCATCTTCTCCTCCGGTTGCCTCTCTTGCTCCAAGACCCCTCCTTCGCTCGCGTCCTCGTCGCTGTCCTCATCAGACGACGAGACAGCGTAGCACAGTTCCGCCAAGTTGCTCCGGATCTTGTCGAAGACGTTGTGGCTGCTCCTTCGGGATCTGTCCAGGGCGTTTAGCATCTGCACCGCCTCCAGGAGCCTCTCCAGAACCCCCTCCTTCCCGCCGAACGCATCTGCGAAGTCCTCCGGCGAGCGTTCCTCCGTCGCGCTCTGGCGGCTGCGGATCCCGAGGCCCCGAAGGAATTTAGTGGCTTTGTCGATGGTCGTCGTCAGGTGCCCGCTCAGAGCCTCCGCGTACACGGTGAGGATGAGTTGTTGCTCTTCCCGAGGCGAGAGCAGCGGTGTAGGCGTGGCCGCTGCTTCTGCTGCCCGACCACCACCAGGGCCTTCTTCCGGCGGCTCTCTGGGCCGAGATTCCGACGTAGTCTCCGTCGTTTCTTGGTCCTTCGGGTCAGCTCCTCCTGCTGGCTGCTGCTCTTCCTCGCCGCGACCGCTGCCCGACGCCCGCTGCTTGCCGGACCCGGAGGCCGTCGACTTCTGTGGGGGAGGACAGAGGGCGTGAAAGTGATGAGAGATGGGAGGTGGGAGGGAGGGAGGGAGGGAGAGGGAGAGAATGAGGACAGAATGAGTGAAACATACATGGTAAGAAATGGGGGTGGGAGGGAGGGAGATGGGGAAGGGAGAATGAGGCTAGAGGGAGTGATGAGAGATGGGAGGTGGGAGGGAGGGAGAGGGAGAGAATGAGGACAAGAGTGAAACATACATGATAAGAAATGGGAGTGGGAGGAAGGGAGAAGAGGAAGGGAGAATGAGGCTAGAGGGAGTGATGAGAGATGGGAGGTGGGAGGGAGAGGGAGAAAGGGTGGGCGAGGGATTAGGAAGGGAGAGAAAATAAGAGGAAGAATGAGACAGAGAGAGATTAGATCATACAAAACGATTTAGGGAAAGCACAGAAACGGAGCAAAACGCGAGTCAGGAACTACAAAAGTGACAAAACCAACTTTTTTTAAAGCTTTTTCCCCCTTTAATCTTTAAGAAAAAATATACACAAATACAAACAATAAAGAGCAAAACTTCACCCCATCGTGTCCCTCCAACCTTCCACCTTTATTCTATCTCCTTTTGCATCCGGAAAGAGAGAATAAGCAGGGTTCTCGCAGGTATAAGCTGATGGTATTTAAGACCCCTTTAAGACATTTCAAAGAATCAAACCATTTGCTTTTCTTAAGACCTGGATCCACTTGTCCCGCCACACACACTCCCCCATAATGTGTAGGTCAATTTGTCAGCGACCAAGGTAAAAAAGAAAGAAAGAAAGAAAGAGAGAAAGAAAGAAAGAGAGAAAGAAAGAAAGAAAGAAAGAAAGAGAGAGAGAAAGAAAGAAAGAAAGAGAGAAAGAAAGAGAGGAAGAAAGAAAGAAAGAAAGAAAGAAAGAAAGAAAGAGAGAAAGAAAGAGAGGAAGAAAGAAAGAAAGAAAGAAAGAGAGAAAGAAAGAGGAAGAAAAAAAGAAAGAGAAAGAAAGAGAGAAAGAAAGAAAGAAAGAAAGAAAAAGAAAAAAATCGTCCCATGATCTTTACACAGCCTTTAAGATAGATTTCTTTTCCAGAATGTTTATATTTCCAGAATTTTCCAGATATCTTGGGCAAATAAAAGGCATTTTAGGGCCTACAGAAAAAAAATTAAGACGAGAGAGAGAGAGAGAGAGAGAGAGAGAGAGAGAGAGAGAGAGAGAGAGAGAGAGAGAATAATACTGAGAGAGAGACAGAGAGAGAGAGAATGAGTGAGAGAGAGAGAGAGAGAGAGAGAGAGAGAGAGAGAGAGAGAGAGAGAGAGAGAGAGAGAGAGAGAGAGAGAGAGAGAGAGAGAGAGAAAGAGAAAGAGAGAGAAAGAAAGAAAGAGAGAGAGGGTGAACAAATAAAGAAAGAATGAAAGAGAGAGAGAGAGAAATGAATTACACACAACGGTTTAGGGAGAGCAATGAAGCACAGAAAATACGCGGGTCTTGAGGTACAACTTTTATTTTATTTTATTATCTTATTTACTTATTCATTATTCTTTAATAGACACTTTTATCTAGGAAATTTTGCTTCCTTGGCCGAACCAGGTGAATAAAAACAATAAAATCGAGAAATCGAAAAACAAGAGAGAAAAAAAAGAAAGAAAGAAAAAAAAAAAAAAAAAAAAAAAAACCGACAGAAAAAAGAAAGAAAAAAATATGTACACAAATAATACGATCAAAACGTTAAAAATATTAACTTCGCCGCCGTTTCCTACCTTCTTAGCGTCCATGGCCTCACTTTCTCAGTTCTTCCAATCTTTACTCTTCTCTTCCTCTTCTATCTTCTGCTTGAGATGGATAAAAAGGATAAAAAGTGAGGAGAGAGTTACCCCACGTCTGTTCTTGGCGAAGGACTGTCGCCGACTGACTGACGTGTTTTTTTTTTGGAGGGAAAAGCACGATGTGAAATTTGTTGTTGAAAGAAATAGAGAAATGAGAATAAAGATCGGAAATAAAAAACGAATTTCAAGTACAAATCGAGATAAAATCAGTTAGAGAGAGAGAGAGAGAGAGAGAGAGAGAGAGAGAGAGAGAGAGAGAGAGAGAGAGAGAGAGAGAGAGAGAGAGAGAGAGAGAGAGAGAGAGAGAGAGAGAGAGAGAGAGAGAGAGAGAAATACATATGAATAAAAGATAAATGGAGAAAAATAAACACGTTTGATTGAAACCAACAGCTCTAACAAAAGTTAAAATAATGAAATTTGGTATGAAAAAATATAATATATATATAAACGATAATAGAATGACTCAAAATGAAAATAAAATAAAATAGAAGTCTTGATCACATAAAGAAAACATTGGTTAATGAATGACACCCTTTTGGCGGTATTTTTTAAGCCAAAAAAAGAAAGAAAGAAAAAAATCCTTCTGAAGAAAACAGGAAAATGGTTAAAACTACTGATAAAAAAAAAAAAAATAATCAGTAATTATAACAATAAAATCAAAACGGTGATAATAGCTTAACTTGTAATAATAACAACATTGATATGAGGAGCCTATATCATTTTTTATGTTTCCGTTTTATTTGATAATGATGATAAACAAGATAGGTGATGATGGTAATAACGATAACAGAAAGGGTAATAAATGAAGCAATGATATCACCGAAAATGAGAATAGTGATAAAGGTGATTCGAGAAAAAAATAGGTTAGGCAAGAAATTAGACCAGAGAAAGAGAGAGAGAGAGAGAGAGAGAGAGAGAGAGAGAGAGAGAGAGAGAGAGAGAGAGAGAGAGAGAGAGAGAGAGAGAGAGAGAGAGAGAGAGAGAGAGAATTTTTTATTTTGACAAGTTTTTTCAATATATGATACAGTTGTACATATATGAAAAAGCATAGTAACTATGCCTAATTGTTTTTATACAATAGTATCATTTTAAGCACATTATCATATACATGGAAATAATTCATCAAAATATACATCATATATTTCTTGGAACACAAAGAAAAGAATACATAGGTCACAGTTTACAAAATAAATATCTGTTACAAGCGAATGTATATTGTAAGGTTGTATTGAAGTTTACCATTTTCAATAAAATCCTTAATGATAGTATATATGGTTTCTTGTCCATCCTTGTCTCGATATTCTTCAATTAATGGGCATAACATAATGTTCAAGAGTGTGAGCATATGGTTGCTTGCACACTTTACATTCAGTATCCCTAACTCTACGGGAAATATTACATTCCCAATAATATTCATACCCCAACCACATCCATTTTCTTTGTTATCTTACTATTATTCCATAAATATGTTTCGTTTTTAACATTTCATTGTGATATGATATTGATCTGCTAATTCTTACTTCATATTCGAAGGAGACAAGAAGTCCTCAGTGCGACAAGATCTTACCTTTGTAAATATGAAAGTATCTCATATATAATATCTTGCGGTGAAGATCACTGATGGCGTGTCCATTATTTGCGATAGTTTAGGTGACGAGATCCACAGGCTACAGCTAAATGGCAGCCTGACAGTCGAAATTTTGTCACCAGATGAGTGACTGCTGACAATATGCGACATTCCCGGCGCTCATACCTCACGTTCTCCTCACGAAACTCCTCAGTCCAAGAGAATTTAATTTTTCCAAGATCTAAGGTTTTCTACGGAGAAACTTTAAAGAGGAGTTAAATCACTTTAAGGTAATGGCAATGAAGCTTTTTGAGGTGGAAGTTGATCGTGTGAAGCGATCGACAAGACGAACTTATGAAAAGACACTTAACTTATAAGACACTAACTTATGAAACGTTTGTCCTTTTTAGAATCGGTTAAGCTGGCATGGTATTGTAGTGATTTCCAAGATTTTGATTGTTTTTGTGTGAATTCTTTTTTATAAGATGGGAGGTGTGTGGTAGGCCGTAAAACAAAGGTAATAGTCTATATTTATTCAAAACAGATAAAAACGAACTTAAAATGCAAACATAATAAAACAACTATGAAACATAAAAGGCAAACATGAAAACGGAACTTAAAATACAAACATAATAAAACAGCTAATAATGAAACATAAAAGGCAAGCATAAATAAACAGCTAAGAGCAAGACAGTAAAAAACACCAAAAGCTAAAACTAAAACCAAAGAATCCAAATAAAAGCTAAGAACCAAAACATAAAATACAATAAAAAATGACACAAAATTAAATCACACAATTAAAAAAACTAAGAAACAAACTTAAAATGAGAACAATGAAAAGAAAAGAAAAAAACTATGA
>NC_091551.1:1158613-1176113 GCF_042767895.1 Penaeus vannamei
TATAAGCATATACAGCTCCGTTCGGTGCCTGCCACGGGCCGTACGAGACTGCTATAAGACAAGTGCATCATGTGCAACCATATACAGCTCCGTTCGGTGCCTGTCATGGAACACGGACCGTACATGACTGTTTTATAACACGTCCATCATGTGCAAACATATACAGCTCCGTTCGGTGCCTGTCACGGGACACGGACCGTACAAGACTGTTTTATAACACGTCCATCATGTGCAACCATATACAGCTCCGTTCGGTGCCTGTCATGGAACACGGACCGTACATGACTGTTTTATAACACGTCCATCATGTGCAAACATATACAGCTCCGTTCGGTGCCTGTCATGGAACACGGACCGTACAAGACTGTTTTATAACACGTCCATCATGTGCAACCATATACAGCTCCGTTCGGTGCCTGTCATGGAACACGGACCGTACATGACTGTTTTATAACACGTCCATCATGTGCAAACATATACAGCTCCGTTCGGTGCCTGTCATGGGACACGGACCGTACAAGACTGTTTTATAACACGTCCATCATGTGCAACCATATACAGCTCCGTTCGGTGCCTGTCATGGAACACGGACCGTACATGACTGTTTTATAACACGTCCATCATGTGCAAACATATACAGCTCCGTTCGGTGCCTGTCATGGGACACGGACCGTACAAGACTGTTTTATAACACGTCCATCATGTGCAAACTTATACAGCTCCGTCCGGTGCCTGCTACAGGCTCGGAACCGAATGGGACTGATTTTAGGACAGAGACTGTTTTATGACGCGTACATCATCTATATTTTCTCCACAATTCTATTCGGTGCCTGTTACGTACGAGACTCCTTGACCGTATGAGACATTTTGCTTGTCTAGGGAGTGAGGATTTTGTTCAGTTCTCATTAAAGTACAAGTGCATCTATGATGATTATCTATATGATCTTATTCGAGTTATTTGTTACTTTGCCGGTGTTTTATGGGGCTAGTTCTTTTACTGGTGTACATTAGGTTTGTATTGTTTCCTCAGGTGACAGTTTTATTTTTCCCCTTTTATAGTACGAAAATTGTGGTGGATTTGTATCAATATCCAACTCTGATCCACGATGGTTGATGCAGAGGACTTGGGCAGAGGACTTGAGTCTTCTATAGTGTGCTCTGAACCATCAGGCCGAGCGAAATTAGACACGGGTTGTACATCGCATGCACCCTGTATATCAGAGCGCGTCTTTGCCCCGTCAAAGTGTGAAACATGTTCGCCACGTTTACGGATTGTACTTAATCACACAACAGGCTCACCCAGTTCGACTTTGCCTGAATAATATAAGCTTCTGATGAAACGATTTAGTAATGCAGCAAAATCCTTTCGGATGTCAGGGACAGCCTTTTTGCCGTGTGAATCTTTAGAGTGATTCAGATATTGAACCTGAAACGGTCACGGACAGCAAGACATTCGCTCTTAGACTATGGTTTAGAGAGGGACGAAGATCATCAACGCCTAGAGATCCCTGGCCCGTCGACGTCTTCCCTACAGGAAGAGCAAGACGTTCCTTGGAACATCTTTTTACCTCAGTCACGGATACATTTCTTGCTAGGATGGAGAAAACATTGTGTGCCAGGGGAGGGACCTCTAACAAGCCCTCCCCCTTCAGATGGATCAGGTATGAAAAGAGCTCGATCATCACGAGAATCGTCCAGTTCTTCTTGGGACCGGTCTTCTTCAAGAGATACTCATACAAGATCACACTCGCCTACCCCTTTGACACCAAGGGTCAGAGATCCTTAGGAGATAAAGAGGATCCTCCGATAAGGGAGCTGCACCAGTGGCATTATTCAGAGACAATACTAATTTCTAGTCGTCCTCAGGAGCAGGATACTCATCTCAAACCAAGGTGAACACAATATTTCTGACAAATAACAGCCACATTTATCCTGAGATGGAGGATATCGACTTCACAGTTCAGGATGAGGATTCGTTAGACCAGGGACCTCATTCCTCTCTTTTTCCACCTGATGGTATGCCCGGAGGTTGGTATTTAATCCATGACGACTGGAAGCTAGACACTGACTAGCTCGGTAATTTAATAGCGTTTCGATATAATGTTATGGATGGCAAGTTAGTACCCTCATAGGTACCCAATATTTCTATTCGGGCATTTTCATTAGAAGGAGAATAATTTCTCTTTTGGAGAACATATAGAGCTTTAGACAATGATACACCCCCTTCTTCTTCTACAGTCAGCCATAGAGAATGTTACTGCTTCTGGCATATGGTTGCATTTATCAGTAATTATGAGGGAATTTTCCTCTGTAAGGCCACATTTGCTCAGACTGGCTCCCTTTTATTCCTCTCCTTGTGGAGTTGAGCCTGAGGTTACTACTCTTGTTGCTTCTGTTCCTCGCCTGATTCAACTTTCTCTTTCCCCTATCTTCGCAATAGGTTTACCTCTCAGAGGGGTGATACCTATCAGGGGCCGTAGACCCACTGTTTCTCGGAGGGGGCGTTTTCCTTCTTTATCTCGGACGGCTGAACCAAGGAGGGAACCATCACAAGGTACTTCTCGTATGGCTTCTGCTTCCATGTGCTGAGACGTCTTCTGGGTTCGCATGAGTCCTGGCCTCAGGGATGGGCAGGATCAATTGTCAGGTGGGGCCTGTGCTGGGAGGGGATGTCCCACCATCCTCCTCCCGTACACAAGATATCATATCTGGTGAAGGTAAGGTCTTCAATTATGAATTGAATACCAGCACTTCTAGAGATGGATGTAAAAGAAATTACTTCAGGGCCAGTCTACCTAAACAAATTGTTCAAGGTTCCCAAGAAAGACCTCACAAACATGACTAGTATCCCTGGATCTACAACATGCGTTTTGGCATGTACCAATAGACATCCGATTCTGAAAGTATCTGCCATTTGCAACAGAAGATTACCTGTACAGGTTCAAGGTTATACCCTTTGACATAAATATAGCACCAAGAGTATTTACAAAGATCATGATTCCTTTACGCAAAGAACAGGCTCGTAAGGGGGTACATGTTCTCATGTTCCTTGACGATTGGCTTCTCTTGAGCATATCAATTTGGAGTGTTTACAGATAATCCAAAATACAATATGGAGTCTTTAACCCTGTCAGATACAAACAGACTGAGATGCTGGAGGAAAATACTCAGAACTCTTTGCTCAAAGACTATTACGTGCCAGCAGTGGGAGAGCCTTTTAGGCTCCCTCATTTATGCTGCAGATGTTATTCCCTTGGACAGACTCAGGCATGGTCGGCTGGTCTGGGAGGGAAAGGTTGTTTTTTCACGGGAAATGCGAGGCACAGTAACCCCTTTTTCCATGAGCCTTCGACGACGACTCAGATGGTGGTCTTCCGGTGGACACCAAGGAAGGGGATTTGAGTCAAGCCACGTGGCAAGCCGCCACATCAACTACCGGGAGCTACTTGTAGTTCTCATTATCTTACGAAGGGAATCTGGATTGAGGAACAGGGCCATTCTGGTACTAACAGACAGCATTGCAGTAGTACATTGTCTGAACAAATGGGCAGCTCTCGTTCACGGAGTATTCTCCACCTCTCGGAAAATATTTTATTCATAGCAGACCTCTTCCTCTTCCAGACTCAGCCATCATAAACCTAGGTACCTTTTGGAAATCACTTCAGCTTCACGCCTGGAGTTTCTGCGTGCCGCCTTCTTATAGTCCCATTCAGAGGATACAGGAAATGATATGCTGAGGTGTCAAGGGCAGTCAACAGTACGACAGTACCAGTCTGCTTGGAAGATTCTCCTGGAATTTGTAGTATTTCGGAATACTTCTACTTCTAGTAACTTTATCTTACAGTTTGCTTTTTATCTTTTTCACTGCAAAAACTTATTTTCTGCCTCTATATCATGCTATATGGCAGCAGTTGCAGATTCTCTTTTTTATGCATATGGTGTAATGGTTGACAACCATTCGTTGGATTTACTGAAATGCTCTTTCTCCCTGCAGCGTCCTCCGAGACGTTCAGTTCTACCTACATGGTCAATGAGAAGGTACTGGTCTCCTTTCGTCTGAGAGATATTCGGTGGATCCATCTCCTTTGTATCTTTTTCAAAAGGCATTCTTTCTTATGGCTTTAGCTTCAGAGCTTAGATCTTCACAGATAACAGCTCTGTCCCGGGGCCCTTCTTTCCCCTCTTTCAGGGAAGAATTATCTTCTGTCTCTTTAGCTCTTTTCCCGTCCTTCATTGCAAAGAATGAAAGACAGGATCGCATTGTCTCCAATCTGTATACCAGCCTGGGTGGTAGAAGGGTTTCACCACACTTTGTGTCAAATAAATGCTCTTCTTCATTTGAGGTCCAGGATGCCAAGCACCTGAGGGTTTGGCCAGATTCCCATAGGGTCTGTTCCAAAACCCATGTTGTGTCCATACTCCGTCGGGTTATTGGTCAAGCCGTTCCTGGGAACTCTCCTCTTGCACATCAAGTGCGTAAGTATATGGCTAATTTAGCTTTCTTGTGTACTTTTAGGATGAGTAAGGTTCAGAAGGCCGGCCGGTGGGCTTCGTGCCACTCTTTTGTTAATAAATATCTTCTACCTTATGCTAGTGACAGCCGATGTGTGGCCATGTCTGTTCCTTCTTCTTTAGATCTCAATTAATTGACATTTAGCCAAATGTTAAGGGGTTTTAGTTGCCAAGGTAGCATTCTTTATGTCCATTTACCCCTTTTTATTGTCATGGAGTTATCCTTTCAGTAAGAGTTATGTCAGTCCAGTTGATAAAGGCGTTATACTCTTCGATTTTGATATCCTTTTTTCCCATCTATTCGATTTCCCTCCTCCTCTTTTTAAACCAACCTATGGGGCCAGCTAAGTGGGACGAAAATCCTTCATTTGAAGGACTGAAAATGTTTATTTTCGTCCCACTCACCTTGCCCCTCTTCTCTTCCCACCCTCCTCCCCTCTTTATCTCATAGTCGGGTCGGGCAGAGATACATGGGATGACGAGGGATGCAGCCGGAGACTGCGGCGGAGGGTGGGGGGGTTGCTTGCGTAGTATTGGAACACGCGGAATTTTCGAAAATTTTGTTTTCGACTGACTCCCTGGTTGCCCAGCCGGTGCTTGCAACGATGATTTTTATGGTCCGAGGTTCTATCCCCGCTGGGGACGCTCTTGGGCTACCTATCTATGGGGCTAGGTGAGTGGGACGAAAATAAACATTTTCAATTCTTCAAATGAAGGAAATATAAACTTCTTAGATGCTTCTGAAGACCACCTTTTCCTTCCCTTCATCCCAGACGTACCTACATGATTGAAGACAAGGCATTAAAAACATTCATATTATCAATCAATTCTTTATGCCTCCCAATGTTCCCAAAATTGAAAACTAAGACTAGCATCATATCAAAGTAAGAAAGTTCGTACCTCTATTTTCTATACACATTTCTTCAAGATTATGTTTCAAATATGATTTATTTGGAATCTTAAATTAATGGACTGTCTTTTAAAATTTCTATCAATTCTTGTGATGTTCCTAGCCTGTGATATAGTGGTGGTTCTGCCCTCTGCTGTTGATGTGAAGATCCTGGTCTCGTATATCTGGTCGTGTGGGAATAGGTTTTACAAAAGGGTGGGAGCTGAGGTATGTTGTCTTTTTATTACTATCATATATTTATAGTAGTAAAATGGGTAACGAAACTGGTCTAACAACTATAAAACCAATCTTTATTTCAATGACACAAGTACAAAATGACATTCACGAATTAATATCATCGCGCAGATTCCTCGGACAGCTCTTTGCTGCGTTGAATCGTGTTGGACGAGGGAAACATGTTTTATTCAGGATGCTGTTCAGGAGGTCCATAGAAAAGTATACTTGTTAATTTTGTAGTAAAGTAGTTGAGAAAAACTCAGAAACTAATTCTTCTTTAAAACACTGGGTTCATATTTGATTTAAAACGTCAACTTGTGTGACTTTGACCATATAATTTTTGTTTCACTAACCTGGAAATATGAGTTCCATGCCCGCAGCCTCTGAACTTCAAAGATTCCTTGTGGGATTATATTGGTTTTTATATTCATTACCATAAGTTATTTCCTCTATCAAAATATTTGATCATTTGTTTAAATATATATATCATTTTTATTATAAAAACTCTATGAAAATTCTAAGACGATCGATGCTATTGCCGAAAATAACTCTGGATGGCAACTTTAGCGATGGCACCCATGAAGTTCATGACGAGCACGTGACGTAACAGTACATGATTGGTGGGATTAACTTGTTCCTTCTGCGCATGTGCAGGATTAAAAAAATGAGTATAATATTAAAGCCTGGTCTAGAGGTGCATTAAAAGTTGATCCTGGACGCAGCCAATGCGCATGCGCACTAGAGATCTGGATTAAAATTTAATACTGGATTAACTTCTATGGCATGTACAGAAGACGCCCATAGTATGTTATACAGGATATTCTGACAGCGACGCTATAGTTGGTCTCTGCACAAGCGGAGTTTATTATGGAATTGTCTTAAAATTACATGCAGTTAACCAAGTGCAGAGAAGGGAAAGGATAAAGAAATAAAAATGTTTGATGGGGGCAAGACAGAAATCGTTAGAAGGGTATTAACTATGGGCGTCTTCTGTAGAGTCCTTAACTCTTAATACCGTATTTAGTTTAATCCTAATCCACCGTGTCCGTACCGAAGACGACATCCTCCGCTGCCAGATGGCGCAACAATAATGTTCAGTAAAAACTGTCGTACTCACTATTCTACCACCACCGTTGTCATGTAAACATATCGGAGAGAAGAGAAATGTGCGTGAAATTCGCTGTTTTGGGAGATTTCTTTTTTTTTTTCTTTCCTTCTTTTTGTAATGTTATGTTTTTGGTAATCATATTTAAGAAACTATTTTAGATATCTCTTAGGTTTCAAAATATCTATCATATTTAATGTGTATTTCATGAAACTGAGACTCTTACTAATGTTTTCATAATGCTAATTATCTTATGCCTTTTCATCCTTGCACTGCTTTGCCCCCTAATTGTTTAAAGTGTTCTGTAAATAATAATATAAACTCAGATGCTTCTGAAGACCACCTTTTCCATTCATATTATCAATCAATTCTTTATGCCTCCCAATGTTCCCAAAATTGAAAACTAAGACTAGCATCATATCAAAGTAAGAAAGTTCGTACCTCTATTTTCTGTACACATTTCTTCAAGATTATCTTTTAAAAATTTGATTTGTTTGGAATCTTAAATTAATGGACTGTCTTTTAAAATTTCTATCAATTCTTGTGATGTTCCTGGTTTGTGATATAGTGATGGTTCTGCCCTCTGCTGTTGATGTGAAGATCCTGGTCTCGTATTTCTGGTCGTGTGGGAATAGGTTTTACAAAAGGTTGGGAGCTGAGGTATGTTGTCTTTTTATTGCTTAAAAAATTGTGGTGTTTTGAAATGTTTCTGTGCAATGTTGCTCTTCACACAGAACTGTTGCATGTTGTGTAGGGTAGCGTTTGGAGCAAGTCATGCACTCACACCTCTAAATAAGCAACAAAATCATCCAAAAGATATCTATACAACATTCACCCTTCATTTCCCTACGCATATGATATAGAAGACAGTTTTAAAGATATTACCTAAAGATATGCAATCCGATATAAATTTTACTTGGATAAATAAACCTTCCAATTTGCATTTAGACACTGCATTGTTAAAAGATTTCTCTCACCACTGATATTCATTTTTATAGATTGGATAAAAGGTGATTGTTATAGAAAGTTGTACTCAGTCTCTCAAGGTGCAGTTTGATCTCCATATGATAATAACGAGGCACAAGTAGGCTTACTTATAAGGGAAACGATAATTTATGAAATATTCGATCTTATATTTATAGTAGCAAAATGGTAACGAAACTGGTCTAACAACTATAAAACCAATCTTTATTTCAATGATACTCAAGTACAAAAATGACATTCACCAATTAATATCCATCGCGCAGTTTCCTCGGACAGCTCTTTGCTGCGTTGAATCGTGTTGGAGGAGGGAAACATGTTTTCTTCAGGATGCTTTTCAGGAGGTCCACAGAAAAGTATACTTGTTAATTTTGTAGTAAAGTAGTTGAGAAAAACTCAGCACCTAATTCTTCTTTAAAACACTGGGTTCATATTTGATTTAAAGCGTCAACTTGTGTGATTTTGACCATATAATTTTTGTTTCACTCACCTGGAAATATGAGTTCCATGCCCGCAGCCTCTGAACTTCAAAGATTCCTTGTGGGATTATATTGTTTTTTATATGCATTACCATAAGTTATTTCCTTTATCAGAATATTTGAGCATTTATGTAAATATATATAATTTCATTTTCATAATGAATACTAAGTATGAAATTTCTAAGACGATGGATATTATTGCCGAAAATTAATCTGGATGGCAACTCAGGTGATGGCATCCGTGAAGTTCTTGACGAGCACGTGACGTAACAGTACATGATTGGTGGGATTAACTTGTCCCTTCTGCGCATGTGCAGGATTTAAAAAATGAGTATAATATTAAAGCCTGGTCTAGAGGTGCATTAAAAGTTGAACCTGGACGCAGCCACTGCACATGCGCACTAAAGATCTGGGTTAAACTTTATTACTGGATTAACTTTTATGGCACGAACAGAAGACGCCCAAGGATAAGGAAAAAAAGTACAAATAAGATGATGGCATTATTTCAACCTGCATTACTGATGATAATGACGATGATATTACTGATAATGATAATGATAATGATAATAATGATGATGATTATGATGATGATGATGATTAATAGTATTAATAATGATAATGATACAACTACTAATGATAATATTGATTAAAAAAGTATTAAAAACAATAAGGATGATGATATTAATAATAGCAGTATTAATAATAATAACAATGATACTTATAGGAATAAGTATGAATAGTAATAATTACCAATAATTATTATAATATTATGAAACATGAAATATCGGTAATATATATCTTATTATTATTATCATCAATAACAATAATACTAATAACAAGAAAGAAAATTATTTCATAGTCACTAGTCAACAGTGTAAACCCATTCTCTACTTTAACTACTATATCATTACGATAAATATGATCTCTACCACTTTCAATACTGGCAATAGTGATAATGTAGATTATGATGTTGACAATATCAAGGGTGATAATAACGATACTGATAATGACGATGGCACAATAATAAAAAATGGTAGAATACATAACAAAGATAAAACCAATGACAACAAAAATATTGATCTTATAGACCAACTAAAACGGGGAACATGATGACAGCAGTAAACTGCAATATATATATTGATTCCGTAATATATCAGAGGCTATTTTATTGAATAAAATTTTGCAAAATGTCTTAAAACACGTATTATCTTTACTAAATTATTCTTAGACACTGAGGAACATTTGATTCTATAGATTCTGATACACGAAGGCGAGATATGTGAAGTGACGGTATTGTGTTTACTGTAGGAAAAAGAGACAAACAAAAAATCGAGTTTTCTAGTTCGATATTACACAAAATAGAGCCAGTATATTTACGCATTAAATAACAATCAAGAGTTTTCTGCATAAAAAAGAAATACAATAAGGTAACGAAACGCTGTCACAAGAAAAAACAAAACATTATTTTTCGTGTTAAGAGTTGTAATTTACTTTATCCGTGTCACTATCTATATCAGCAAACTGTTATAGTAGGAGGCAGTAACATTTTTTTTCAGTAAATATCAAGAGTCATACTGAAGGAAAGACATAATGATACAAACAAAATAGTAATGTAATATTCTCTCTGTTATCTAATTACAGTAAAAAAAAGTAGTGTAATATTCTCTCTTATCTAATTACAGTAGAGAATTCACGTAATATTATTTTTACGATTTCAAATGATATGTATTTCGCAACTATTTTCTCTTTCGTTACCCGGGATTGTGCGAAATCGACGCTATAGTTGGTCTCTGCACATTCAGAGTTACACATGAAATAGTTCTTATTTCAGAAGCAAATAACCAGGCGCGGAGAAGGAAGAATGCAGAAATTTAGTTAATAGCGGCAAGCCATAAAATTCAGGAGCGTTCAATGGGTATTGATAACTGTGACAATGATGATGAAAGATAATGCCATATGCTTCAACCTTTACTGTTAATGATGATGATAGCATTGATAAAAACGATGATGATGATAATAGTACTGCTGCTACAACTGAGAATGATAGTAATTGCCAATAAAGATAATAATAACAATAATAAGAATAGGAATAATACGAATGTTATTTATTATCATTATCAATAATGATAATGATATCAACGATACTAATAAAAACAATAAAATTGATTACAAGATTATGAAATCCTCTATGTATCATATAACAGCATGAACTCAATTTATTACTACAATTATTTTTCATTATGCTACTTTTACTATTAAATTATGAAATTAAATAAGTTCTCTACCAATTATCAATACTGATAAAGGTCATAATATGGGTTGTTGTGATAATAATGACAGAATATTAACAATACTAACACCCACAAAAATAATGAAATCAATAACAACAAAAATATTGAACGTGAACGTGATGACAGCAGTAAATTGTAATATATTTCAAATTCTATCGAAAAAGTCGCTGAAGAGGATAAACTATTAAAATTTGCAAATCACTTTATGATTATTACTGTCAGCTGAAATAACTATAGATTCAAGGGTTTTATATGGGAATGTAGGGGAGAATAAAGAAATACGACACTCTTTTGCATAAGTCACACCAATTTTTTATTCAATTAATTGGTTTCGTCTTTAAGAGAGAGAGAAGAAAGAAATTTCCCTGAACAGTTTTCTCTTTAATACACAAAACAGATCTAGTGTGTTTATAAATCAAATAGTGGTTGAGTTTTCTGCATAAAATAGTACATACAACAGTGCAATGGGGCTCGGTCTTCCTTTTTTCCTGCCAAAGTTGTGTTTCATTTCATTCGTGTTACCATCTGTCTGGTTACTGTCTTTTTAATCAAGTCAGTGACATTTTTCTCAGTATATCAGAAATCACACTGAAGTAAAGGCATAGTAATGTACACAGAAGAATAGTGCAATTTTCTATTTGTCGTCATTAGTTAGTCTAAAATTAACGAAAATACTGTATCAAATTACTAATTATTTGCAGTTATTCTCCGTGGCGTAGACTTTCCGACAAAACTAAATTGTTCCCTTGGTTCAAGATTTCAAGAAAAGGGATACAGTGATATAGTGTATACTTACGGGCGATACAGTGGCAACTCTGCACTGATCTGAAACAGCACTTCTTATGTAAAAACATTGCCATAACTTCCGTGTTAAATTGACATAAAAAGAAACAAGAATGAATTCCCTGAGCAGTTTTCTTGTTGAATGTTACACAGAATGGAACTAGTATATTGACAGATGAAGTTACAATCAGAGTTTTCTACATAAGAAAGTGTATAGAACAATTAAAACGCTGCCACAAGAAAAAAAAACAAAACGTATTCTTTTTCCTGTCATGGTTGTATTTTATCTGTGTTACGTTCTGTGTTAGCATTCTGTGTTTTAGTAACATCTGGTTTTCAATATTAGAAATCATACAAAAGTAAAGGCATCGTAAAATATACAGGAAATAAAACTTATGTTCCATGTCTCTTCATTAATTCGGTAGAAAATTTATGCAATGATGATAATCTTTTATTATTTCAAATGAGAAGTGTTTCGCAATTTTCACTCTAGTTCTTGCCATCATCATCATCAAAAGTATGTTTATATTAATGTCATTATCATCCCCATCACTGATTCATTGTTACCATCATTATTAGGGCCGGGTTCCTAGGCAGCGTGGTCCTTGGTCATTCACACTGATGTTATACGGGATCGTGTGACAGCGACGCTACAGCTGGTCTCTGCACATTCGGAGAGGGAGAGAGAGAGGGGGGGGGGAAGGGGAGGGAGATAGGATGGAAAAGAGAGAGAGGGGAAGAGGAAGGGAGGGAGAAAGAGAGAGGGGGAGGGAGAGGGCGAGGGAGGGAGAGAGAAAGGGGGAGGGAGGAAGGGGGGAGGGAGGGGGGAGGGAAAGGGAGGGAGAGGGAGTGATTGGGAGGGAGAGGGAGAGAGCGGGGAGTGAGGGAGAGATAGAGGGTAAGAGAGGAAGAGAGAGAGAGAAGAGAAATAATTTTTATTTCAGAAGCAAATACACGGAGGAGGAAGAATGCAGAAATTTAGTTGATAGTGGCAAGCCATAAAAGGCGGTAGCGTCAGAAGGGTATTGATAACTGTGACAATGTTAATGAATGAGAATATTGATAAAAAGATAATGATAATGATGATATTGGTAAAAAAGATGATGATAATGATGATAATATTGATAAAAAAGAAGATGATAATGATGATGATGATATTGATAAAAAAATGATAACGATGATGATATAAATAAAAAATAATGATGATAACAGTACTGCTGCTACTACTGATAATGATAACAAATGCCAATAATGATGATAATAATAATGATAAGTATATGAATGTTATTTTTTATATAATTATTAATAATGATAAATTATGATGAAATAATGAAATTGATTACAAGATTATTAAATTATCTATATATCATGTAACAGTATAAACTCAGTTTCCTACAACTATTATTTTCCATTATGCTACTCTTAATACTAAATCATGACAATAAATAGGATCTCTACTAATAATGGTGATACTAACTCCCACAAGAATAAAATTAATAACAAAATTATTGGCGTTATAGACCAAGAAGAAGTAAACGTGATGGCAGCAGTAAATTTAAATATATTTCGGGTTTTGTTAAATGAGATACTCCTGCTTTAATGAAGAATTTTCGAAATTAAATTAAAATAAATTTTACCTCTGCTGGAATAACCATAGGCAAATGATATTTTATATGCGAAAGGAATGCATAAAGAAAAGCTACACTTTCTTTTAGCATAAGTCACGCCAATTTTTACTAAATTAATTGGTATCGTGTTTAAAATAACAGTGACAAGAAGGAAATTCCCCGAAAAGTACAAATGACAATTTAATGGAACGTGGTCACTTTTTTTTCCATTTTCCCTAGTTTTTATCTGTCATCTTATTGTTTTTAATACAAGTCAGTAACATTTTTCTCAGTATATATCAGAAATCACACTGAAGTAAATGCATAGTAATACAAACAAAAGAACATAGTGTTATGTTCTATTTGACGCCATTAGTTACAGTTTAAAATTCACGCAAATGAGTTAATCTTGAATATTTCAAATTACTAATATTTTGCAATTATTCACAGGGGCGTAGATTGGAAATTTGACATAGTGGGGGGGGAGGGTCAAGAGGGTCAATAGATTTTCCGACAAAACTAAATTCATTTTATCGTTTAAGGCTTCACGTCCAAATGCCTTCTACTGTCTCACATATATATATATGGCTTTCGATACCTCATGGTGGCAGAACCCCCCACCCCATGCAGGTAATCCACACGCTCAACGCTACTCAGGTAATCATGAAGGTAAAACTCGTTAGGAGAACTTGAGAGTAAAGATTATATAAGAAAGATAGGAACGCACACCAATAAAAAAAGGCCCCAAAACTTCACACAGCGTCATCTATTGTTCAGATATGAAACTGAAAAAGGAAAATGTTTATAGGGGGACTATAAATTTATATTTATTTATGTAAATTATAGTTTTTTTTGTTTTTTTTTAGTTTTAAAGGATTGGTTTCAGTTGGTCTTGCAATATCTTTCTTTAGATAAGAGATTTCTTTACACATTAAAATAAGGTTCTATACTGTTTTTTTTCCAGATAACAATAAATTATTTATTGACAATTATCTCGTATGTATGCATATTTACATATCATAAAATTGTTCCATTGTTTAAATCAAAGACTAGAGTCAAACTAGCGTATGGAGAGAAGGAATAAAAAGAGGGAGAGAATCTTACCAAATTTCGAATAAACTGGAACAAGCGTAGAACCGAGAACTGAAAATAATGAGAAAAAAAACAATGAAAATAAATAAACATGAATCGGGAAAGAAGAATATACGAAAAAAAAACATTATTGAAAAGACAAAAAAAAGAAAAAAAAACTTTATTACCGACAATACTCTAGATGGAGAATTTCCTCCCTTGGTATCAGAGCGTCCAATACCTGTGAAAAAAGGTATGTCCATCTATCCCACAGGGCTGAGAAAAAGAGAAAACAGGAGAAAGCAACAGAGAAAGAGAGAGAGAGAGGGAAGGGAACAGGGGAAGAGACATAACATAGATATGGAGGATTCATGTCAACTATTAATTCCAAAAATAATTTAGGAATAGAGCGACACATGCTGAAAAATGCTGGTTTCCTTTCTTTTATATTACATTGGACTGATGACTGCATACCTCGAATGTCCCTTTTTGTTATTCTAAAAAAAATCATTCCTTGTCCTGGGTGAATTTCCCTCTTAAGCCATGACGTATGAAAAAGAAAAAAAAAGTCAGCAAATAAAATAAAAATAAAAAGGTACAGTTAGCAGAAAAAAAAAATTGTGGTAATACAACGAAATATGATATTTTTTCGGTTTGTTTTGCAAGCTTTAATGTAACTAAAATATCTTCGCAAACTTAAACAAAAGTGTAGATTTTCGTTTCATTTCTGATACTGATACTGACAATGAATACAAAATTAAAAACAATCCGTCATTGGAAACAATTTCCGTGTCCTGATTGGCTGGCTATGATACCACGCAGGTGACGTCACTAAAGCTCCGCCCACTTTTGACTGACGTTGCGTGTGAGGCGGGAAGCGGTTTATTTAAATATGCTGATATTCTATGTAAAATTGTTATGATGTCTTGTGCTTCACTTTTCCCTCGTTTATTGATTCAGGTGAAATATCACACCTCTGGATTCCATTCACTGAGCTCAGTGATTCCACAAATTGCAAGCACAACAATTTATTGAATTTTTAGATTCAATTCACGAGGTTCACGTTTGCTGTGGGCCTGAAGAATGTTACATTATTTGAATGAAATCTGACTACACTGATATAAGGATCTTATCAAAAGCTAAGGTATTTTTGGTATCGTGGGTTAATAACAAGTGCGAATAGTAGCTCTGACAAAGTGGGGCGTGGCTAAGGTAGTTAATCGAGTCGAGATGCCAACTATTTCATTTCTCTCCACTCCACATGCAAACACTTTACTTATATAACCTCTCTCTCTCTCTCTCTCTCTCTCTTAAAACGACTGCACACTCTCACAACCATGTATTCGTGACAACCATATTCATACTTTGTAAAACGACTAGCATTAAAACCAACTTTAGAATATAAACACGAACCTTGGGCTCGAGGCATGGAATTCCTACGTAGCAACAAGGGTTTATCAAAATTGGGTAAAAGTAACTCCGACGTGTGCCTCATGTCTGAAACCAGAGTTTCATCACAACAAATAATGTCAAATTTTGCCGAGATAACTGCAAGTTCATTTAAATTCCCATGAAGGCCACGAATATCACTAAAAAGTAAATTACAATACTTTGGACGGCAAGGACCAGGATTAACCTCAACATCACCAGACAACAAAACAACAATTCCACATAAAAATAACAAAAAAACATAAATTTGAGAAAGAACTCACACAAAACCCAGAGATTCTTAGCACCCCCTGACCGCTGAAGGCCTGCTGGGGACTGGGGGCCATGGCTATATCGACATTCATGATTGTAATAAGAAAAGGAGAAAGCAAGAAAAAAAATGTGAAAAAGAAAGGAAAACAAGAACTGCAAGGATGTGCCTTCCTACAATAGGGAGATGGCTGAATTCAGGAATGTGGGGCACACACCTGATATAAGGATCTTATCAAAAAGCTAAGGTATTTTTGGTATCGTGGGTTAATAACAAGTGCAAATAGTAGCTCTGACAAAATGGGGCGTGGCTAAGGTAGTTAACCGAGTCGAGATGCCAACTATCTAATTTCTCTCCACTCCACATGCAAACACCTTACTTATATAACCTCTCTCTCTCTTTCTCTCTCTCTCTCTCTCTCTCTCTCTCTCTCTCTCTCTCTCTCTCTCTCTCTCTCTCTCTCTCACTCTCTCTCTCTCTCTCTCTCTCTCTCTCTCTCTCTCTCTCTCTCTCTCTCTCTCTCTCTCTCTCTCTCTCTCTCTCTCTCTCTCTCACGACTGTTTATGACTGTCCTTACCGGTGCTTTTTCCACGCTTGGCTGCGCACTCAATGGTGTCTGACTAGTAAAAGTCTTACGCGCTGAATTTCCCCTTTCTTTTTCTTTCTGCTAAAAAGGCCTTATTATTTTCCCCGTGGAATATTACCTTAGATTTAGGTCTCTCCAACGTAGTTTCAAAACTTCTGAATAGATTAATAGGTAAATGAATAAAGGAATATATTTGTGTAAGTATATGTTTTTGTGTGTATGTTTATGTGTGTGTGTGTGTGTGTGTGTGTATGTGTGTGTGTGTGTTTGTATGTGCGTGTGTGTGTATGTGCGTGTGTGTGTATGTGCGTGTGCGTGTGTGTGTGTGAGTATGTGTGTGTGTGTGTGTGTTTGTGTGTGTGTGTGTTTGTATATGTGTGTGTGGGCGCGTCCGCGTGTGTGTATGTGTGTGTGTGTGTGCGCGCTGCGTGCCTGTGTGTGTGTGTGTGTGTGTGTGTGTGCATGCATGCATGGTTGTATGTGTAAGAATTTATATAGTATATAGGTATGTAAATGTGCGCGTTTTTATGTATGTGTGTGCCTGTGTGAGTATATCTGTGTATATGTGTATGTATGTATGCGTGTGTGTATGTATGTGTGTATATGTAGATTGAAATACATGACTGATACTTATAATTCTTTTATTTTCAATTTCATATGAAAGAGAGAGAGAGAGAGAGAGAGAGAGAGAGAGAGAGAGAGAGAGAGAGAGAGAGAGAGAGAGAGAGAGAGAGAGAAAGAAAGAAAGAAAGACACACACACTATAAATCACCACATACCTTCCTATCTGAAAATCGATTCCAGAAAACACACAAAAACAAATAAAAACAAAAATAAAAACAACAACAAAACTGGCTATGACATGACAAGCGCACTCATGACGAAACGTGACACTTCAGAGACCACAAAAGACACAATATTGCTGCTTAACCGCTAAGGACACGCTGGGACGCTTCCTATTGGCTGTGGCGATGGGTGTGGCCGGGACGGAGCTCTCTGATTGGTTCGTTGGGTGAAATTCTCGTGTGACGTCACCAACGATTTTTTTTTTCTAGTTCTTCCTCTCTTTCTCTGTCTCCCTCTGTCTATCTTTTTGTACTTCTTTTGTTTTCTTTCCCTTTCTCTCTCCATCTATTTATTCTCTTTCTCTGCCTCTCTATTTATCTTTCTGTACCTTTTTGTATATTTTTTCTCTCTCTCCATCTATCTATATATACCCATTATTTTTTTCCTCAATTTCTCTCTGTTTCTCTCTTCCTC
>NC_091551.1:1178613-1181113 GCF_042767895.1 Penaeus vannamei
AAGTGTGCGTGTGTGGGATTGTATGTGCGGGATTGTGTGTGTGTGTGTTTGGGCTTATGTGTGAGGGAATTTGTGTATGTGTGTGTGTGTGTGTGTGTATGTATACATACATAGACAGGCAGACAAACATACATACACACACAAACACAAACACACACACACACGCACAAATACACACACGCAGGCACAAACACACACAAACACAAACACAACATGATCATTACCACAAACACACAAGCACAAACAATCAAGGAAACACAAAACAGAAAAAAAGAAAGAAAGAAAGAAAGAAAGAAAAGAAACATAACGAACAAGGAAAAATGGGGGAAAAAACAATCAAGGAAACACAAAACAGAAAAAAGAAAGAAAGAAAGAAAGAAAAATAACAAACAAGAAAAAATAGGGAAAAAGCAATCAAGGAAACACAAAACAGAAAAAAGAAAGAAAGGAAGAAAGAAAGAAAAGAAACATAACGAACAAGGAAAAATGGGGAAAAAGCAATCAAGGAAACACAAAACAGAAAAAAAGAAAGGAAGGAAGAAAGAAAGAAAAGAAAAATAACGAACAAGAAAAAATAGGGAAAAAGCAATCAAGGAAACACAAAACAGAAAAAAGAAAGAAAGGAAGAAAGAAAGAAAAGAAAAATAACGAACAAGGAAAAAATGGGGAAAAATTAAAAGTCAAAGGACACGGGAGAAGGAATAGGAAAATGATGATTCAGATTTCACCAACAAGCGCCATGGTCAAGGTTAGTGGGCGACGTAGATGGGAATGCGGAAAGAGAGAGAGAAGGAGGGAGTGAGAAGGAGAGAGAGGGAGGGAGGGAGGGAGGGAGGGAGGGAGAAGGGGAAAGAGGGATTGAAGGAGGGAGAGAGAGAAAGAGTGAGATGGAGGGAGTGAGAAGGAGAGAGAGGGAGGGAGGGAGAGAGAGAGGGAGGGAGATAGAAGGAAGGAGGGAGGGAGGGAGAGGGAAGGTGGGAGTTAGATGGAGGGAGAGGGAAAGATGGAGGGAGGGAGGGAGAGAGAAGGAGGGAGGGAGGGAGAGAGAAGGAGGGAGGGAGGGAGAGAGAAGGAGGGAGGGAGGGAGAGAGAAGGAGGGAGAGAGAAGGAGGGAGGGAGGACGGAGAGAGATGGGAAGAGAGGGAAAAAGGGGGAGGAGTGAGAAGGAGAGAGAGGGAGAAAGGGAGGGAGAGAGAGAGGAAGGGAAAGAGGGATTGAAAGAGGGAGGGAGGGACGGAGAGAGAAGGAGAAAGAGGGACAGAGAGAGAGAGAGAGAGAGAGAGAGAGAGAGAGAGAGAGAGAGAGAGAGAGAGAGAGAGAGAGAGAGAGAGAGAGAGAGAGAGAGAGAGAGAGAGGGGGGGGAGAGGGAAAGTAGGAGAGAGAAGGGGGAGGGAGGGAGGGAGGGAGTGAAGGAGGGAGGGAGGGACGCAGAGAGATGGGGAGAGAGGGAATAGAGGAGGGAAGGAGAGAGATGGACGAAGGAGAGAGGGAGGACGGGAGAAAAGGAGAGAGGAAGGGAGGGAGAGAAAAAGGCACCCCACCCCCACCAACAACACCATCCCCATCACCACCACTAACACCACCATCACTACCAACATACAGAAAAAAGATGACACTCACCCCCCACCCACACCATCACCACCACTAACACCAGCATCACTACCAACATACAGAAAAATTGACACCACCACCCCCACCCCCACCGTCGCTACCAACATAAAGAAAAATGACACCCCTTCCCCACTCCCACCGTCACCAGCATCACTACCAACATACAGAAAAATTATGACACCCCCACCCCCACCCCCACCCCCACCCCACCAACACCCCCACATTTATCACGATATGCTCTTGGCCGCCGTCCTTCCTATGGCCAGTCGCAAGGAGATCGCCAAGGGAAATTTCTAAGTCATTTTGGCCAGCTGTGGGAAACGAGGTTGCAGGAGCGCTCGCGGTGACGTGGGTGTGTGTTTGTGTGTGTGTGTGTGTGGTTGTGTGTGTTTGTGTGTGTGTGTGTGTGGTTGTGTGTGTTTGTGTGTGTGTTTGTGTGTGTGTTTGTGTCTGTGTTTACGTTTGTGTGTGTGTGTCTGTGTGTCTGCGTTTACGTTTGTGTGTGTGTGGTTGTGTGTGTTTGTGTGTGTTTGTGTGTGTGTTTGTGTGTGTGTGTGTGTTTGTGTGTGTGTCTGTGTTTGTGTATGTGTGTCTGTGTTTACGTTAGTTTGTTAGTGTTTACGTGTGTGTGTGTGTGGTTGTGTGTGTGTGTGTGTTTGTGTATGTGTGTCTGTGTGTGTGTTTGTGTGTGTGTGTTTGTGTGTGTCTGTGTTTGTGTGTGTGTGTGTCTGTATTTGTGTATGCATGTCTGTGTATGTGTGTCTGCGTTTATGTTTGTGCGTGTGTGTGTCTGTGTGTGTGTCTGTATTTGTGTATGTGTGTCTGTGTTTACGTTTGTGCGTGTGTGTGTGTTTGTGTATGTGTGTCTGTGTTTACGTTTGTGTGTGTG
>NC_091551.1:1193613-1196113 GCF_042767895.1 Penaeus vannamei
GTAATTGTGATTATAATTTTATGTTTGTTTATTGTTGTCGTTGTTGATTTTGTTGTCATGGTCGTTACCTTCCTGGTCATAAACATAAGTTCATTTATTTATTTTCTGTCTATTTGAATATGTGTATCTATCTATCTATATGGATATTTGTATGTGTTTGTGTGTATGTGGGGTTGGGGGTTGGGGGTGGGAATGGTGGGGGGAAGGGGGGAATATTTGTGTGTGTTTGTGTGTGTGGGGGAGGAGTTGGGGGTGGGAAGGGGGGTTGGGGGGGATGGGGGGGGGAAGGGTGGGGTGGGGGGAGGGAGGGGGAATATTTGTGTGTTTGTGTGTGTGTGGGGTTGGGGGTGGGAAGAGAGGGTGAGGGGGTGGGGGCGAGGGTGGGGAATATTTGTGTGTGTTTGTGTGTGTGTGGGTGTGGGGTGGGGTGGTGGGGGGGAGGTGGGGATGTATGGGTGTGTGTGTGTGTGTCAGGTGTGTGTATGTGGGATGGGGGAGTTGTATGTCTGTGTGTGTATGTGTGTGTATGTATAGATGTGTGTATATGGGGAGGTGTATGTGTGTGTGTGTGCATGTGTGTGTATGTTTAGGTGTGTGTATGTGGAGAAGGTGTGTCCGTGTGTGTATGTGGAGAAGGTGTGTCCGTGTGTGTATGTGGAGAAGGTGTGTCCGTGTGTGTATGTGGAGAAGGTGTGTCCGTGTGTGTATGTGGAGAAGGTGTGTCCGTGTGTGTATGTGGAGAAGGTGTGTCCGTGTGTGTATGTGGAGAAGGTGTGTCCGTGTGTGTATGTGGAGAAGGTGTGTCCGTGTGTGTATGTGGAGAAGGTGTGTCCGTGTGTGTTTGCATGTGTGTGCACGTTGAAGACAGAATGAATATTCAGAGGGAATGAGAGCTGGGATAAAAATAGAAAACATACAAGTCTGACAAAAATGCCAGTCTCTTATGCCCTCCAATACCCCTCCTTCCCTTCCCCCTCCTCCTCCCCCTCCCACCCCTTCCCTTACCCCTCCCCCTCCTCCTCTAACATCCTCTCTCCCCACCCCTCTCCATCCTCCCATCTCCCTCGTTTTCCCTCCACCCCTTCCTCCTCCTCCTCTCTCTCTTCCACCCCTAACCCCCCCCTACCCCTCTATCCCTCCTCTTCCGCCTCCCCCCTACTCCTCTATCCCTCCCCTTTACACCCCTCCCCCTACCACCATCCACCCTCCCCTCCATCCTCGCCCCACTCCCCCTTTCCCCTCCCCCGTCTCTCGCCCATCTCCCTCCACCCCTCCCCCTCTCCGCTACCCACCCCCTGTCTCTCGTCCATCTCCCTCCCCCCGTCTCTCCCTCCCTCCATCCCTCCTCTTCCCACTCCCCTACCACCCATCCACCCTCTCCTCCCTCCCCTTCACCCCCCTCCCTTCCTCCTCCTCCTCCCCTCCCTCCCGTCTCTCGCCCATCTCCCCTCCCCCCTCCCCCTCCCCCGTCTCGCCCATCTCCCTCCCACCCTCCCCTCCCTCCCTCCCCCTCAGTCTCTCCCTCCCCTCCATCCCTCCTCTTCCCCCTCCCCCTACCACCCATCCACCTCTCCTCCACTCCTCTCCCCCTCTCTCCCTCCCCCTCTTCCGTCCTCTCTCCCCCATCTCCCTCCACCACTCCCCTCCATCCCTCCTCTTCCCCCCTCCCCCTACCACCATCACACCTCTCCTCCTTTCCTCGCTGCCCCTCCCCTCCCCTCCCCCCGTCTCTCGCCCATTCCTCCCCCCCTCCCTGTCTCTCGCCCATCTCCCTCCACCTCCTCCCCTCCCCCTCTCTCCCCGTCTCTCCCGCCCATCTCCCTCCACCCCCTCCCTCTCCCCCTCTCCCCTCCCCCTCCAGTCTCTCGTCTATCTCCCTCCCACCCCCTCCCCCTCTCCCCCTCCACCCCTCCCCCCTCCCCCCTGTTTCTCGCCCATCTCCCCTCACCCCTCCCCCCTCCCTCCCTCCCCTGTCTCTCGCCCATCTCCCCTCCCCCCTCATCTCCCTCCACCCCTCCTCCTCTCCCCTCCCCCCCAGTCTCTCGTCCATCTCCTCCCCCCTCGTCTCTCGCCCATCTCCCCCTCCCTCCCTCCCACCCCTCCCCCCCCTGTCTCTCGTCCATCTCCCTCCCCACCACCCTCCTCCCCTCCTCTTCCTCCTCCGTCTCTCGCCCATCTCCCTCCACCCCTCTCCCCTCACCCCCCGTCTCTCGTCCATCTCCCCCCCCCCCTGTCTCTCGCCCCGGTCACTGACCCGTGAGTCTCGTCTGCTGCCACCAATGCCAAGGTCAGCGTTCCGTCCTTTGGTGACCGGCCGGCTTCGGTGCTGGGGGGGAAGTGGAAGGGGAGAGGTGGGGGGGAGGTGCTGGTGGAGAGGTGGGTTGAGAGGAAGGAGGGAGGTGGAAGGGGAGGGTGGAGAGGGAGGAGGGAGGTGGGTAGAGAGGGAGGAGGGGGAGGTGGTGGGGGA
This sequence comes from Penaeus vannamei, assembly GCF_042767895.1. Classification (NCBI taxonomy): domain Eukaryota; kingdom Metazoa; phylum Arthropoda; class Malacostraca; order Decapoda; family Penaeidae; genus Penaeus; species Penaeus vannamei. The sequence continues at coordinate 1,196,081 of NC_091551.1, forward strand.
GAGGTGGGGGGAGGTGGAAAGGGAGGGGGGAAG
>NC_091551.1:1206172-1208672 GCF_042767895.1 Penaeus vannamei
ATGGCATGTGAGTCTATGTGGTGTGGCGTGCATGGGTTGGTGTGGCAGTGTGGTATAGATGGCATGTGAGTCTATGTGTTGTGGCGTGCGTGGGTTGGTGTGGCAGTGTGGTATAGATGGCATGTGAGTCTATGTGTTGTGGCGTGCGTGGGTTGGTGTGGCAGTGTGGTATAGATGGCATGTGAGTCTATGTGGTGTGGCGTGCATGTGGAGTTATGGTGTGGCAGTGTGGTATAGATGGCATGTGAGTCTATGTGTTGTGGCGTGCATGGGTTGGTGTGGCAGTGTGAAGAGTATAGATGGCATGGTGAGTCTATGTGTTGTGGCGTGCGTGGGTTGGTGTGGCAGTGTGGTATAGATGGCATGTGAGTCTATGTGTTGTGGCGTGCGTGGGTTGGTGTGGCAGTGTGGTATAGATGGCATGTGAGTCTATGTGGTGTGGCGTGCATGGGTTGGTGTGGCAGTGTGGTATAGATGGCATGTGAGTCTATGTGTTGTGGCGTGCGTGGGTTGGTGTGGCAGTGTGGTATAGATGGCATGTGAGTCTATGTGTTGTGGCGTGCGTGGGTTGGTGTGGCAGTGTGGTATAGATGGCATGTGAGTCTATGTGGTGTGGCGTGCATGGGTTGGTGTGGCAGTGTGGTATAGATGGCATGTGAGTCTATGTGGTGTGGCGTGCATGGGTTGGTGTGGCAGTGTGGTATAGAAGGGTACGCGGCTCGCAAGTGAAGACAGGAAGGGGGTATGTGGGGGTATGTGGGTGTGTGTGGGTGTGTGTGTGTGTGGGGGGGGGTATGTGTGGGGGTATGTGGGTGTGTGTGGGGGTATGTGGGGGTGTGTGGGGGTGTGGGGGTGGGTGTGTGGGTGTGTGGGGGTATGTGGGTGTGTGTGGGGGTGGTGGGGGGTATGTGGGGGTGGATGGGGGTATGTGTGGGTAATGTGGGGTATGTGGAGGTATGTGGGTGTGTGTGGGGGGGTATGTGGGTGTGTGGGGGGTATAGTGGGGGTGTGTGGGGTATGTGAGGGGTGTGGGGATATGTGGGTAGGGTGTGGGGTGTGGGGTGTGTGTGTAGGGAGTATGTGGGGGTATGGGGGTATGTGGGTGTGTGGGGGGGTGTGTGGGGGTATGTGGAGGTATGTGGGTGTGTGGGGGGTATGCTGGGGTGGGTATGTGGGCCTAGTGCGTGAGGCAGAGTATCATTGGTTTGAAATGACGTTCTAAGGATTGCGTGAAGTTGTTAAGTGGAGGGGAGAAGAAGAAGAAGAAGAAGAGGAGGAGGAGGAGAAAGAGGAGGAGGAGGAAGAGGAGGAGGAGAAAGAGGAGAAGAAGGAGAAATAGAAAGAGGAGAAGATGGAGAAATAGAAAGAGGAGGAGGAGGAAGAGGAAGAGGAAGAGGAAGAAGAAGAAGAAGAAGAAGAAGAAGAAGAAGAAGAAGTAGAAGAAGTAGAAGAAGTAGAAGAAGAAGAAGAGATAGTATAGGGAAGTTATATAGGATATGTAGAAGAAAGTGTGCAGAAGAAGAAGAAGAGATGATGAAGATGATGTGAGATGAAGAGCAGAAGAAGTAGAGAGAGAGAAGAGAGCAAGAGAGAAGAGAAGAAGATTAATGAGTCTTAATGGATTTAAGAGGGAGAGGTGTGGGAAAGCCAGTGGGGTTCGCTGTCGGTCTGTCTCGTGGGCTTTGTAGGGGGGGGGGGGGTTGTTCGTGCTGTGGTGGGGGTGGTGGGGGGTGGGGGTATTTGTGTTTTTTTGCAGTTTTTTTTACGTTTTTTGTTTCCTTTTTTGTTGCTGTGGGTTTTTATTTTCTCTCTCGTCCTCATATCTTTATTCGTCACCCTTGTCTTTCTTTCATTCTTTCTTCCTCTTTTATTCTGTACCTCCCTCCCTGTCCCCTCTCTTTTCCTTCTTCTACCTCCCTCCTCTTCCCTCCCTTCCTTTTCTTCTCCTCCTTCCTCCTCCCTCCCTCCCTCCCTGCCTTCCTTTTCTTCTTCTCCTTCCTCCTCCCCTCCTCCCTCCCTCTTCCTCTATTCTTCCACTTCCATCTTCTCCATTCCTTTTCCTTCTTTACCTTCCTCCATCCCTCCCTTCCTTCCTCCCTTTCTTCTCCTCCTTCATCCTCTTCCTCCTCCCCTCCCTCTCTTCCTCTCTTCCTCCTTCACTCATTCTCTCCATCTTTTCCTTCTTTACCTCCTCTCTCCTTCCCTCCTTTCTCTTCCTTTCTTCCTTCTTCTTCTCCTCCTTCCCTCCCTCTCCTCCCTTCCCTCCCTCCCTCTCTTCCTGCTCATCTTTCCCCTCACTTCCCATCTTTTCCTTCTTCTTTACCTCCCTCCCTCCCTTTCTTCTCCTCCTTCCTCCTCTCCTCCTTCCCTCCCTCCCTCTCTTCCTCCCTCCCTCCCTCTCATCCTCTCTTCTTCCTGCTCATCTTCCACTTCCCCCCCCCCCCCCCGCACCCCACTCCCGACCTCACCCTTCGCCAAGCAGGAGACAGCAGCGAGCGAT
>NC_091551.1:1243672-1246172 GCF_042767895.1 Penaeus vannamei
AAAAAAAAAAAAACGGAAATCCTGATTTTTTTTTTTTTTTTTTTTTTTTTTTAAGGAAACCCGGAAATCTCCAGGAAATCCCAGGAATCCTGAAATCCTGAAATCCTCGCAACCATTCCATTCGCAGTAATGTTTTACAAAATCGTGGTAATAGTACTAAAGATGTCTTACAAAATCGAAAAGAAAGTGTCAACCACTGTCTCACGAATATTTGTTAAAACGTACTATCTTAAAATAATGTCATTTTGAATTATTGGCAATGTCTGAAATGCCCTTTTTTATTTATTTATTTATAGGATAGGTGGATTTATCAGAAATCGCTGACACTGTATCGTACTTCCATGCTGTGTGACCCCGTGTGCCAAGTTTCCAGCGATTTGACTGGTCTGTTGGGTACACAGAGTTTTTTTTTTTTTTTTTTTTTTTATCACCTACAATTACTACGTCTTTTTATTATTATTATTACTTTTTTTTTTTGGGGGGGTAAAGCAGGTTTTTATCAAAGTTTCCAGATTTGATTGGTCTGTTGGGTACGCAGATTTTTTTTTTTTTTTTAATCACCTACAAATACTACGTTTTTTTTTTGGGGGGGGGGTAAAGCAGGTTTTTATCAAAGTTTCCAGGGATTTGATTGGTCTGTTGGGTACACATATTTTTTTATCACCTACAATTACTACGTTTTTTTTTATTCTATTTATTTATTTTTTTTTTTGGGGGGGGGGGTAAAGCAGGTTTTTATCAAAGTTTCCAGATTTGATTGGTCTGTTGGGTACACAGATTTTTTTTAATCACCTACCAAGACTACCCTTTTTTTTTCTTTTTTCTTTTTTTTTTTGTAAAGCAGGTTTTTATCAAAATGAAACGAACAAAATGCCGGAGAAACGATTGCGCAGAAGCCAAGCAATAAGGCTTAAGTGCGGTCTTGGTATTACGCAGAAGTCAAGCAGTAAGGTTTAAGTGGTATTACGTCAATGAAACAGCAGCAGAGGATGTTATGAATGTTGCTGCAAGGTCGAGCTGCTGGGTCCTCCGAAGTCTGATTCCGAACCGAGTACAGCCTTTTTTTTCTGGGGGGGGGGAGGGGTTGGGGAGGGGGAGTTGGAGGTTGGGTTTGTGTGTGTCCTCTTGTTCTCTGGTTTTTATCTCTCTTTTTCTTCTCCTTTTCTATTTTTCTCTTTGTTTTCTCTTTTCTTCCCGTCCTCTCTACCTTCCTCCCTCCACCCTCGTAAATGCCCCCAACCCTCCTCCCCCACCACCTTCCACCACCTCCTTTCCCTCCTCCACCTTCCGCCCCCTCCACCTTCCACCTCCTTCCAACCCCACTCTCTACCTCCCCTCCACTACCAAATCCCCCCACCCCCATCTTCACCTCCTTTCCACCCTCCCGACCCACCTAAACGCCCCCACTCCCTACCCTCCTCCACCCCATTTCTACCCCCCACCTTCCGCCCCTTCCCCATTTTCTTGCAAGCAGCCTCGTTCGTCCTCTTCTGTTGTCTCTCCTGGTGTCTCTCGTTGTAAGACTTGTAAGATTTCTTCATTACCGGGAATTTCCTGCTGGTGCCCGGCCATTGTGCAAGATAATGTTAAACCCCTTTTTATGTATTGTTAGTTTTTTTTTTTTTTTGTGGGTGGGGGTGGTGGGGGGTGGAGAGGAGGAGGGAGGGGGTGGAGAGGTAGGGAGGGGGTGGGGGTGGAGAGGTAGGGAGGGGGTGGGGTGGAGAGGTAGGAGGGGGGTGGGGGGTGGAGAGGTAGGGAGGGGGAGAGAGTAGGGAGGGGGGGGTGTGGAGAGGTAGGAGGGGGTGGGGTGGAGAGGTAGCGAGGGGGTGGGGTGGAGAGTAGGGAGGGGGTGGGGTGGAGAGGTAGGAGGGGGTGGGAGGGGAGGGGGTGGGGTGGAGAGGTAGGGAGGGAGGTGGGGTGGAGAGGTAGGGAGGGGGGGGGGTGGAGAGGTAGGGAAGGGGTGGGGTGGAGAGGTAGGGAGGGTGGGGGGTGGGAGGGTGGGGGTGGAGAGGTAGGAGGGGGGTGGGGGAGAGTAGGGGAGGGGGTGGGGGTGGAGAGGTAGGGAGGGGGGTGGGGTGGAGAGGTAGGGAGGGGTGGGTGGAGAGGTAGGGAGGGGGTGGGGTGAGAGAGGTGGGAGGGGGTGGGGTGGAGAGGTAGGGAGTGGGGTGGAGAGGAGGAGGAGGGAGGGGGGTGGAGAGGTTGGGAGGGGGGTGGGGTGGAGAGGTAGGGGAGGGGGGTGGGGTGGAGAGGTAGGGAGGGGGGGGTGAGAGGTAGGGAGGGAGGTGGGGTGGAGAGGAGGGAGGGGGTGGGGTGGAGAGGTAGGGAGGGGGTGGGGTGGAGAGGTAGGGGAGGGGGTGGGGTGGAGAGGTAGGGAGGGAGGAAATGGGGGGTGAGAGGTAGGAGGGGGTGGGGTGGGAGAGGTAGGGAGGGGGTGGGGTGAGAGGTAGGGAGGGGTGGGGGGTGAGGAGGGTAGGGAGGAGGGGTGGGGTGAGAGGTAGGG
>NC_091551.1:1253672-1256172 GCF_042767895.1 Penaeus vannamei
GGAGGAGATTTAGTTTTTAGTTTTAATTCCATTTGTTACGATGGATATTCTTTGCTGTGACTTACTGTCTGTTTTTATTTTGCCCAAATCTCCCCCTGTGTGCAAGGAGTGGCCGGGGTTACCACTCACTGGCCGGGCGTGGGATTGACCGCCAGGACAGCACACACAGAAGGGGAGGGGGAAGGGGAGGAAGGAGGAAGATGAAGGGAAGGGAAGGGAGGGGAGGAAGGAGGAAGGGGAAGGGAGGGGAGGAAGGAAAATGGAAGGGAGGGAAGGGAAGGAGGGGAGGAAGGACAGAGGAGGGAGGAAGGAGGAAGGGAAGAGAGGGAGGAGGAAGGGAGGGGGAGGGGAAGGGAAGGGAGGAGGAGGGAGGAAGGGGAAGGGGAAGATGAGGGAGGGGAAGGGAGGAGGAAGGAGGAAGAGTAAGGGAGGAGGAAGGGGGAAGATGAGGGGGAGGGGGAAGGGGAAGTGAGGGAGGAAGGAGGAAGGGGAAGGGAGGAGGAAGGGGAAGATGAGGAGGAAGGAGGACAGGAAGAGGGAATGGACAAGGGGAATTAGGAGAAGAGGGCAGAAAAAGGAGGGGAAAGATGATGGAGGAAGAGACGGGGAGGAAGGTGGAAGAGGAGGGAGAGAGAAAGGGGAAAATAAGGGAAAGGGAGGAGGAAGGGGAGAGAGGCGGGGAAATAGAGAAGGAAGAAGAGGAGAAAAGGAGGAAAGGAGAATGGACGGGGAGCCAGAAGAGGAGGGGGACGTAGAGGAAGGGAGGAAGAAGAGGAGGGGAAAATAGAGTCGGGAAGAAGGGGAGGGCAAGAGAAGAAAGAAGGGGAAGGGGAAAGGGGTGTAGTTGACCTTACGTAAACGGGGGGGGGCGTTCGCTTGAAAACAAACCACGTGACTTCTCCGTCCCTGTGTTAGCTCTTATGTACCTGTGTGGTTATTTGCGTCCGCGTGTGTGGGTGGAAAATGTATCTCGAACACAAACGCGCACATGAATACATATTTATAGATAGAGGGGATAGAGGGAGAGAGAGAGAGAGAGAGAGAGAGGGAAGAGAGAGAGAGAGAGAGAGAGAGAGAGAGAGAGAGAGAGAGAGAGAGAGAGAGAGAGAGAGAGAGAGAGAGAGAGAGATCCAGACAGACGAGAGAGAGAGAGAGAGAGACACAGACAGACAGACAGACAGAGAAAGAGAGCGAGAGAGAGAGAGAGAGAGAGAGAGAGAGAGAGAGAGAGAGAGAGAGAGAGAGAGAGAGAGGGAGAGAGAGAGAGAGAGAGATCCAGACAGACGAGAGAGAGAGAGAGAGAGAGACAGACAGACAGACAGAAGAGAGAGAAGAGAGAGAGAGAGAGAGAGAGAGAGAGAGAGAGAGAGAGAGAGAGAGAGAGAGAGAGAGAGAGAGAGAGAGAGATCCAGACAGACGAGAGAGAGAGAGAGAGAGACACAGACAGACAGACAGAAGAGAGCGAGAAAGAGAGAGAGAGAGAGAGAGAGAGAGAGAGAGAGAGAGAGAGAGAGAGAGAGAGAGAGAGAGAGAGAGAGAGATCCAGAGAGAGAGAGAGAGAGAGAGAGAGAAAGAGAACGAGAAGAAGATCCAGACAAACGAGAGAGAGAGAGAGAGAGAGAGAGAGAGAGAGAGAGAGAGAGAGAGAGAGAGAGAGAGAGAGAGAGAGAGAGAGAGAGAGAGAGCGAGAGATCCAGAGAGAGAGAGATCCAGAGAGAGAGAGAGAGAGAAACAAAGTTGCCCCGAAAAGACGCCAGCCTCCGCCATCTACGCCGCAGTCATATTCTTAGACGCCCCCAGACTCTCTCCTGGCCCGTGACGTCACGATCCAGCAGGTGACGCGGAAATTATGTGACGAGTTCACGGAGGCGCCACGAGGGGTTTAGAGTCTCTTCTGTTTGTTTGTTCTTTTCTTTTTTCTTTCTCTTTTATTCTGTTGTCTTTTTCTCTCTCTCTCTTTCTTTTGTGTCCCTCTCTGTTCTTGCTTTTGTATTCTGTTGTCTTTCTTTTGTTCTGTTGTCTTTTTCTCTCTTTTGTGTCCCTCTCTGTTCTTTCTTTTGTATTCTGTTGTCTTTCTTTTGTTCTGTTGTCTTTCTCTCGCTTTTTCTCCTTTTCTGTTGCCTTTCTCTGTCTTTCTTTTGTCTCCCTCTCCTTTCTTTCGGTTTTATTCCGTTGTCTTTCCCGGGGGGGGGGGGTGGCCCAAGTAGTTTAGTCTCACTCTGTTTTTTTTTTCTCTCTCTCTCTTTTCTGTTCTTTCTCGTTTATTCTGTTGCCTTTCTCTCTCTTTCTTTGGCCTCCATTTCTTTTTCTTTCTCTTTTATTATGTTATTTTTTTCTCTCTTTTTTCTTATCTTTTTCTCTCTTTTGTCTTCCTCTTTTTTCTCTTTTATTCTATTGCGTTTATTTTTTACTCTGTTGTCTTTCTCTTTTTTCTTTTATCTTTCTCTCTCTTTTTCCTTCTCTTTTGATATATTTGCTTTTGTCTCTTTGTTTTTCTCTT
>NC_091551.1:1268672-1276172 GCF_042767895.1 Penaeus vannamei
AGTGAGTGAGTGAGGAACATGCATGAGTAAGAGCGTGAATAAGAGCGTGAGTGAGTGAGTGAGGAACTGCATGAGTAAGAGCGTGAATAAGAGCGTGAGTGAGTGAGTGAGGAACTGCATGAGTAAGAGCGTGAGTAAGAGCGTGAGTGAGTGAGTGAGGAACATGCATGAGTAAGAGCGTGAATAAGAGCGTGAGTGAGTGAGTGAGGAACTGCATGAGTAAGAGCGTGAGTAAGAGCGTGAGTGAGTGAGTGAGGAACATGCATGAGTAAGAGCGTGAGTAAGAGCGTGAGTGAGTGAGTGAGGAACATGCATGAGTAAGAGCGTGAATAAGAGCGTGAGTGAGTGAGTGAGGAACATGCATGAGTATGAGCGTGAATAAGAGCGTGAGTGAGTGAGTGAGGAACATGCATGAATAAGAGCGTGAGTGAGTGAGTGAGGAACTGCATGAGTAAGAGCGTGAGTGAGTGAGTGAGGAACATGCATGAATAATAGCGTGAGTAAGAGCGTGAGTGAGTGAGTGAGGAACATGCATGAGTAAGAGCGTGAGTAAGAGCGTGAGGAACATGCATGAGTAAGAGCGTGAATAAGAGCGTGAGTGAGTGAGTGAGTGAGGAACTGCATGAGTAAGAGCGTGAGTGAGTGAGTATACAGCATCATCCACTCCCCTCACACACAACACACCTGGCTTTGCAATATGTCGACGTATGCAAATTAGTCCTTACGTAATATGAACAAAGGTATTCTTGCAGGTGGGAGAGAGTTAATAATCTCCCCACTTACAGTTACGATTATTATCAAATATTTATTTGGAGTGATTAAGACGTTGGTTTTCGTTTGATTTAGTGTCTGTCTGTCGTGCGATTTTGTCTGTCTTCCTCCCTCCCTCTCTCTTCCTTCCCTCTCACCCTCCCTCCCTTCCTCCTCCCTTCCTCCCTTCCTCCCTCCCTCTCTCTTCCTTCCCTCTCTCCCTCCCTCCCTTCCTCCCTCCTTCCCTCCTTCCATCCCTCCCTCCCTTCCTCCTCCTCCCTCCCTCCCTCCCTCCCTCCCTTCCCTCCCTCCCTCCCTCCCTCCCCCTCCCTCCCTCCCCCTCCCTCCCTCCCTCCCTCTCTCCTCTTCCTCCCCTCCCTTCCTCCCTCCCTCCTCTTCCTACCTCCCTCCTCTTCCTACCTCCCTCCCTCCCTCCCTCCCTCCCTCCCTCCCTCTCTCCTCTTCCTCCCTCCCTCTCTCCTCTTCCTCCCTCCCTCCCTCCCTCCCTCCCTTCCTCCCTCTTCCTCCCTCGACCTCCCTCCCTCCCTCCCTCCCTCCCTCCCTCCCTCCCTCCCTCCCTCGAAACATTTTAAGTCCCCATTACCCCCGTCTTATCCACGGATTATCCCCAGGGTTATCCCAGGGTCACTTTCCCAGACCTTCCCAGAGGAGAGGAGAGGAGAGGAAAGGAGAGGAGAGGAGGGGAGGGGAGGGGAGAGGAGAGGAGAGGAGGAGAGAAGGAAGGAGGAAAGGAGAGAGGAGGAGGGAAAGGAGGGAGGAGAGAGAGAGGAGAGGAAGAGGAGGAGGAGAAAAGGAGGGGAGGGAGGGGAGAAGGAAGAGGAGGAGAAAGAGAGAGGAAGAGGAGGAGAGAGGAGGAGGAGGAGAGGAGGAGAGGAGAGGAGAGGGAGAGGAGAGGAGGGAGGAAAGGAAGAGAGGAAGGGGGAGAGGAGAGAAGGGAAAGAAGGGGAGAGGAGAGGAGGGAGAGAAGGAGGAGAGAGAAAGGGAAAGGGGGAAAGGGGAGGAGGGGGAGAGGGAGGAAGGAGAGGGGAGGAGGAAGGAGGGGAGGAAAAGAGGAAGAGGAAGAAGAGGGAGGGGAAGAAAGGAGAGGGAGGGGAGGAGAGGAAAGGGAGGAAGAGAGGAGAGGACAGGGAGGAGGAGAGAGAAGGGAGAGGAGGAGAGGAGGGAGGAGAAAAGGGAGGGAGGAGGGGGAGGGAGGGAAGGAGAGGGAGGGAGAGAGGAAGAGAGGGAGAGGGGAAGAGGAGAGGAGAGCAAGAAGAGGAGGAGAGAGAGGGAGAGGAAGGAGAGAGGAGAGGAGAGGAGAGGAGGAGGAGAGGAGAGGGAGGGGAGGAGAGGAGAGGAGAGGAGGGAGAGAGGAGAGAGGAGAAGAGAGGAGAGGAGGGAGAGGAGAGGAGAGGAGAGGAGGGAGGAGACGAGAGGGAGGGAGAGGAAGAGGAGGGAGAGGAAGGAGAGGAGAGGAGAGGAGGGGAGAAGGAGGGAGAGGAGAAGAGAGGAGACAGACGAGAGAGGGAGAGGAGAGGAAGGGAGAGGAGACGAGGAAGGAGGAGAGGAGAGGGAAGGAGGAGGAGGAGACGAGAGGAGGGAGAGAGAGGAGAGGGAGACGAGAGGAGAGGAGAGGAGAGAGAGAGGAGAGAGGAGAGGAGGAGAGGAGACGAGAGGAGAGGAGGGAGAGGAGGAGGAGAGGAGAGGAGGAGAAGAGGAAGGAGAGGAGGAGAGGAGGGAGGAGGAGGAAGGAGGAGGAGAGGAGAGGAGGAGGAGGGAGGAGGAAGGAGAGAGAAGGAGAGAGAGAAGAGAGAAGGGGAGAGAGAGAGAGAGAAGAGAGAAGAGAGAGGAGGAAGAAGAGAGGAGACGAGACGGAGAGGAGAGGAAGAGGAGGGGAGGAGGAGAGGAGAGAGAGAGGAGGAGAAGAGGAGAGGAGAGGAGGAGAAGAGAGAGGGAGAGGAGAGGAGGAGAGAAAGAAAGGAGAGGAGGAGGAGAAGAGGAGGAGAGGAGAGAAGGGAAGAGAGGGGAAGGAGAAGGAGAGGAGAGGAGAGAGGAGAGGGAGAGGAGAAAGGAGAGAGAGAGGAGAGGAGGAGGAGAGGAGAGAAGAGAGGAGGAGAGGAGGAGGAGAGGAGAGGAGGAGAGGAGAAGGGAAAGGGAGAGGGAAGAGAGAGAAGAGAGGAGAGGAGAAGAGAAGGGAAGAAGAGAGGAGGAGGAGAGAAGAGGAGAGGAGAGAGAGGAGAGGAGAGGGAGAGGAGACGAGAGGAAGAGGAGACGAGGAAGAGAAGGAGACAGACGAGACGAGAGGAGACGAGACGAGAAGAGACGAGACGAGACGAGAAGAGACGAGACGAGACGAGAAGAGAGGAGGAGGAGGAGAAGAGGGACGAGAAGAGACGAGGAAGGAGAGACGGAGAGACGAGAAGAGGACGAGGGAAGGAGGAAGAGGAAAGAGAAGAGAAGAGAAGAGAGGAGAAGAGAGGAGAAGAGAGGAGAGGGGAGGGAGAAGGAGGAGAGGAGAAGAGGAGGGAGGGGAGAAGAGGAGAGGAGAAGAGAGGAGACGAGGAAGGAGGAGGAGGAGAGAGGGAGAGGAGAAGAGGAGAAGAGAAGAGGAGTGGGAAGAAGAGAGGAGAGGAGAGGTGAAGAGAGACGAGGAGAGAAGAAGAGAGGAGAGGTGGAGAGGAGAAGAGAGGAGAGGAGAGGAGAAGAGAGGAGAGAGGAGAAGGAGAGGAGGGAGGAAGGAGGAAGGAGACGAGGGAGAGGAGGAGGAAGGGAAGGGAGAGGGAGAAGGAGAGGAGAGGGAGGGAGAAGAGAGGAGAGGGAGAAAGAGAGGAGAGGAGGAGAAGAGGAGGAGAGGGAAGAGGAGGAAGAGAGGGAGAGGAGGAAGAGGAGAAGAGGAAGGAAGGGAGGGAGAGAGAAGAGGAGGGAGGAGAAGAGAGGAGGAGAGGGAGAGAGGAGAGGAAGAGAGGGAGAGGAGAGGAGAAGGAGAGGAGGAGGAGAGGAGAGGAGGAAGGAGGAGGAGGAGAGGGAGGGAGGGAAGAGAGGAGAGGGAGGAGGAGAGAGAGAGAGGAGAGGAGGAGAGGAGAGGAGAAGAGAGGAGAGGGAGAGGAGGGAGAAGGAGAGGAGAAGGGAGGAGAAGAGAGGAGGGAAGGGAGGAAGAGAGGAGAGGGGAGGGGAGAGAGGAGAGGGAGAGGAGAGGAGAGGAGAGGAGAGGAGAGGAGGAGAGGAGGAAGAGAAGAGAGAGGAGGGAGAGAGGAGGAGAAGGAGAAGGAGAGAGGAAAGAGAGGAGGAGGGAGGAGAGGAGAAAGAGAGGAGGAGGAGGAGGAGAGGGAGAGGAGAAGAGAGGAGGGAGAGGAGAGAAGAGAGGAAGGAGAGGAGGAAGGGAGAGGGAGAAGAGGAGAGGAGAGGAGAGGAGAAGAGGAGAAGAGGAGAGGAGAGGGAGAGGAGAAGAGGAGAGGAGAGGAGAGGAGAAGAGAGGAGGAGAGGAGAGGAGAGAAGAGAGGGAGGGAGAGGGAGAGGAGAAGGGAGGAGAGGAGGAGGAGAGGAGAGAAGAGAGGAGAGGAGAGGGAGGAGGAGAAGAGAGAGGGAGAGAGGAGAGGGAGGAGAGGAGAAGAGGGAGGGAGAGGGAGGGAGAAGGAGAGGAAGGGAGAGAGGAGAGAAGAGAGGAGAGGAGGAGGAGGGAGAAGAGAGAGGAGAGGAGAGGAGAGAGAGAGGGAGAGGAGGAGAAGAGAGGAGAGGGAGAGGAGAAGGAGAGGAGAGGGAGAGGAGAGGAGGGAGGAGGAGAGGAGGAGAGGAGAGGAGAGGGAGAAGAGAAGGAAATGGAAGGGAGAGGAGAAGAGAGGAGAGGAGAAGAAGAAGAGAAAGAGAGGAGGAGAGGAGAAGAGGAGAGGAGGAGAGAGGAGAGGAGAGGAGAGGAGAGGGAAGAGAGGGAGAGGAGAGGAGAGGAGAGGAGAGGAGAAGAGAAGAGAGGAGAGGAGAAGAGAGAGAGGAGGAGGAGAGGAGAAGAGAGAAGGAGGGAGAGGAGAGAGGAGAAGGAAGAGGAGAGGAGGAAAGGAGAGGAGAAGAGAGAGGGAGGAGAAGAGAGAGGAGAGGAGAGGAGGAGAGAGGAGAGAGAGGAGAAGAGAGGAAGAGAGGAGAGGAGAAGAGAGGAGGAAAGGAAGAGAGGGAGGAGAGGAGAGGAGGAGAGGAAGGAGGAAAGGAGGAGAAGAGAGGAGGAGAGGAGAAGGAGGAGGAGAAGGAGAGGAGAGGAGGAAGGAGAAGAGGAGAGGAGAGGAGAAAGAGAGGAGAGGGAGGAGAGGAGAAGAGGAGAGGAGGAGGAGAGAAGAGGGAGAGAGAGAGAGGAGAGGAGAAGAGAGGAGAGAGAAGAGAAGAGGAGAGGAGAGAGGGAGGGGAGAAGGAGGAGAGAGGGAGAGGGAGAGGAGAGGAGAGGAAGGGAAGAGAGGAAGGGAGAGAGGAGGAGAAGAGGGAGAGGGAGAGGAAGGAAGAGGAGAAGAAGGAGAGGAGGGAGAGGAGGGAGGGAGGGGGAGGAAGGAGGGAGAGAGGAAGGAGAGGGAGAGGAGAGGGAGAGGGAGGAGAAGGAGAGGGAGAGGGAGAGAGAGGAGAGGAGGAGAAGAGAGGGAGGAGAGGAGAGAGGAGGAGAGGGAAGAAGGAGAGGGAGAGAGGAGGGAAAGAGAGGAGAGGAGAGGGAGGGAGAAGAGAGAGGAGAGGGAGGAAGGGAGAGAGGGAAGAGAGGAGGAGAAGAGGAGAGGGAGGAGGGAAGAAAGAGAGGAGAAGGAGAAGGAGGAGAAGAGAGGAGAAGAGAGGAGAGGAGGAGGAGGAAGGGAGAGGAGGAGGAGAAAGAGAGGAGGGAGAAGAGAGAGAGGAGAGGAGAGGAGAGGAAGAGAGAGGAGAGGAGAGAGAGGAGAGGAGAGGGAGAAGAGGAGAGGAGAGAGGAGAGGAGGAGAGGAGAGGGAGAGGAGGAGGGAGAGGAGAGGAGAAGGAGAGAGAGGAGAGGAGAGAGGAGGAGAGAGAGAGGGAGAAGAGGAGGAAGAGAGGAGAGAGGGAGAGGAGAAGGAGAGAGAGAGAGAAAGAGAGGAGAGGAGAGAGAGAAGAGAGGAGAGGGAGGAGAGAGAGGAGAGGAGAGGAGAAAGAGAGAAGAGGAGAAGAGAGGAGAGGAGAGGAGAGGGAGAAGAGAGAGGAGAGAGGAGGGAGAAAGAGAGAAGAGGAAGGAGAGGAAGAGGGAGAGAGGAGGAGAGGAGAAGAAGAGGAGGAGGAGGAGGAGAAGAGAAGAGGAGAGGAGAGGAGAGGAGAGGGAGAGAGAGGAGGAGAGGAGAGAGAGGAGGAAGGGAGAGGAGAAGAGAGGAGAGGAGGAAGGAGGGAGAGGAGAAGAGGGAGAGGAAGAGAAGAAGGAGAGGAGAAGAGAGGAGAGGAGGAGAGGAGAGGAGAGGAGGAGGGAGAAGAGAGGAGAGGAGGAGAGAAGGAGAGAGGAGAGAGGAGGGAGAAGAGAGAGGAGGAGAGGAGAGGAAGGAGAAAGAGGAAGGGAGAGGAAGAGGAGAGGAGAGGAGAGGAGGAGAGGAGAAGAGAGGAGAAGAGAGAGGAGGGAGAGGGAGAGGAGAGGAGGAGAAGGAGAGGAAGGAAGAGGAGAGAGGAGAGGGAGAGGAGAGGAGAGAGGAAGGAGAGGAGAAGAAGAGAGGAGAGGAGAGGAAAGAGAGGAGAGAGAGAGGAGAAGGAGGAGAGAGAGGAGAAGAGAGGAGAGGAGAAGAGGAAGAGAGGAGGAGAGGAGAGGAGGGAGAAGAGGAGGAGAGGAGAGGAGAGAGAGAGAGGCGAGGAATAGAAGGAGGAGAGGAGGGGAGAGAGGGAGAGGGAGAGGAGAGGAGAGGAGAGGAGAGGAGAGGAGAGGAGAGGTGAGGTGAGGAGAGGTGTGGAGAGGTGAGGTGAGGTGAGGTGTGGAGAGGAGGGGAGAGGAGAGAGGATAGGAATGGGATAAGAATAGGATAAGAAGGGGATAGGATAACATCGCTAAGAATCTCAGAGTCGCGAGGATGAGCATGCATGTTTGTTTTGCATTTTATTTTTTTCTTCTTCCTTTCTTATCTTTTTTTTTCTTTTTTTTTTTTTTTATTTCATTTCTCTTTTTCTTTTTTTTTTCATCTTTTTCTTTTTCTCTTTTCTTTCCTTTTTTATTTTATATTTTTTTCTTTCATTTCTTTTTTTCTTTTTTCTTTTTTTATTTTCTTTTCTTTATTTTTTCCTTATTTTCTTTCATTTTTCCTTATTTTTTTTTCTTTTGTTGTCATTATCATTGCCGAGTTCTCAAGTAGTCGTCTCTTCTCGACGAGATGGAACCCTTGAAGTCTCAAAACTGGTTATCTTTTTTGTTTATTATTTTCGGGTAATTGATTTACGTAAGGTTCTTCTCCGTCTTCTCTTCCTTCTTCTCCGTCTTCTCTTCCTTCTTCTCCGTCTTCTCTTCCTTCTTCTCCGTCTTCTCTTCCTTCTTCTCCGTCTTCTCTTCCTTCTTCTACTTCTTCCACTTTTTCTCTTTCTTCTTCTACTTCTTCTCCGTCTTCTCTTCCTTCTTCTACTTCTTCCACTTTTTCTCTTTCTTCTTCTACTTCTCCCACTTTTTCTCTTTCTTCTTCTACTTCTTCCACTTTTTCTCTTTCTTCTTCTTCTCCTTCTCCTTCTCTTTCATCATCATCTACTTCGTGTCCTCCTCCTCATTATTATCGTTGTTGTTGTTGTTATTATTATTCTCATTATTATTGTTATTTA
>NC_091551.1:1293672-1296172 GCF_042767895.1 Penaeus vannamei
CATTTTGCTTGCCTTCGCGATATGTGACGTAGCGTGCCATGCTGATTCGCTAATGGCCCTCTCTCGGACGTGCCATGCAAAGTGCCATATCAACTCTCTTCTTCTTCTATCTCCTCTTCTTCTTCTATCTCCTCTTCTTCTTCTATCTCCTCTTCTTCCTCCTCCCCCACCCTCTATCTCCTCCTCCTCCATCTATCTCCTCTTCTTCCTCCTCCTCCTCCCTCTATCTCCTCTTCTTCCTCCTCTTCCTCCCTCTATCTCCTCCTCTTCCTCCCTCTATCTCCCCTCTTCCTCCCCCCTCCCTCTATCTCCTCCTCTTCCTCCCTCTCCTCCCTCTATCTCCTCCTCTTCCTCCCCCTTCCCTCTATCTCCTCCTCTTCCTCCTCCTCCTCCCTCTATCTCGTCCTCCTCCTCCCTCTATCTCCTCCTCTTCCTCCCTCTATCTCCTCCTCTTTCTCCTCCTCCTCCCTTTATCTCCTCTTCCTCCTCCTCCTCCCTCTATCCCCTCTGCTTCCTCCTCCTCCTCCCTTTATCTCCCCTTCTTCCTCCTCCTCCTCCTCCTTTTATTTATTCTTTATTTTTTCCTTCATATCTTTTGCTTGACGTTGATTGCCATTTTTGTGTTTTGTTGCCATAGTTGCCCTCTTGTCATGCTATGTTTATTTTTATTATTTTTTTAATTGTTTATTGTCTTGTTTGGATGTTTATTTGTTTAGCTCTTGTACGTTTATTTTTATTATTTGTTTATGTTTATTGTCTTCTTAGGGTCTTGTATGTTTATTTTGATTATTTTTGTGTGTTTATTGTCTTTGTTATCCTTTTTTGCTCTGTTGAGTTGTGAGAGGGTAAAATAGTGAGTAAGAGGGAGGAAGAGGGGAAGGGAAAGAAGAGGAGAGAGGGAGGCGTGAGAGAGAGAGAGAGAGAGAGAGAGAGAGAGAGAGAGAGAGAGAGAGAGAGAGAGAGAAAGAGAGAGAGAGAGAGAGAGAGAGAGAGAGAGAGAGAGAGAGAGAGGGTGATAGAGAGAAAGAGGAAAGAGGTGAGAGGAAGGAGAAACAGGAAAAAAACAGACTAAGAGAGAAAGAGAGGAGAACGAGAGGAGAGAGAGAAAGAAAGAAAAGAAGAAACAAAAGAAAAGGAACCAGGAGAAGGAGAAAGAAAGAAAAGAAGGAACAGAAGAAAAGGAACCAGGAGAGAGAGAAAGAAAGAAAAGAAGAAAAGAAAAGGAACCAGGAGAGAGAGAAAGAAAGACAAGAAGATAAGAAGAGGAACCAGGAGAGAGAGAAAGAAAGAAAAGAAGAAACGGAAGAAAAGGAACCAGGAGAGAGAGAAAGAAAGAAAAGAAGGAACAGAAGAAAAGGAACCAGGAGAGAGAGAAAGAAAGAAAAGAAGAAAAGAAAAGAAACCAGGAGAGAGAGAAAGAAAGACAAGAAGATAAGAAGAGGAACCAGGAGAGAGAGAAAGAAAGAAAAGAAAAGGAATCAGGAGAGAGAGAAAGAAAGAAAAGAAGAAACAGAAGAAAAGGAATCAGGAGAGAAAGAAAGAAAAGAAGGAACAGAAGAAAAGGAACCAGGTGAGAGAGAAAGAAAGAAAAAGAAAGAAAGAAAAGAAAAGAAACCAGGAGAGAGAGAAAGAAAGAAAAGAAGAAACAAAAGAAGAAGAACAAGGAGAGAGAGAAAGAAGGAAAAGAAGAAGAGAAAAGCAACCAAGAGAGAGAGAAAGAAAGAAAAGAAGAAACAAAAGAAAAGGAACCAGGAGAAGGAGAAAGAAAAAATAAATATAAGAAGAGGAACCAGTAGAGAGAGAGAAAGAAAGAAAAGAAGAAAAGAAAAGAAACCAGGAGAGAGAGAAAGAAAGAATTGAAGAAAAGAAAAGGAACCAGGAGAGAGAGAAAGAAAGAAAAGAAGAAACGGAAGAAAAGGAACCAGGAGAGAGAGAAAGAAAGAAAAGAAGGAACAGAAGAAAAGGAACCAGGAGAGAGAGAAAGAAAGAAAGAAGAAAAGAAAGAAACCAGGAGAGAGAGAAAGAAAGAATTGAAGAAAAGAAAAGGAACCAGGAGAGAGAGAAAGAAAGAAAATAAGAAACGGAAGAAAAGGAACCAGGAGAGAGAGAAAGAAAGAAAAGAAGGAACAGAAGAAAAGGAACCAGGAGAGAGAGAAAGAAAGAAAAGAAGAAAGAAAAGGAACCAGGAGAGAGAGAAAGAAAGACAAGAAGATAAGAAGAGGAACCAGGAGAGAGAGAAAGAAAGAAAAGAAGAAACAGAAGAAAAGGAACCAGGAGAGAGAGAAAGAAAGAAAAAAAGAAAAGAAAAGAAAAGGAACCAGGAGAGAGAGAAAGAAAGAAAAGAAGATAAGAAGAGGAACCAAGAGAGAGATCGTCTGCATGTGTAACCCGTTGTGTGCATGAGAACTCTTCCACCAAAACCAAGAAAAAATAGATTAAAAAAAAATGATAATAGTGACGTCATCACCACCCAAGCCGTCAGTCAAGCAGTCAGGCAGGT
>NC_091551.1:1323672-1326316 GCF_042767895.1 Penaeus vannamei
TCATTCATCTTCTCCCTCTTCGTCTCCCTCTTTCATCAATTCATTCATCTTCTCCCTCTTTGTCTCCCTCTTTCATCAATTCATTCATCTTCTCCCTCTTCGTCTCTCCCTTTCATCTATTCATTCATCTTCTCCCTCTTTGTCTCCCCCTTTCATCAATTCATTCATCTTCTCCCTCTTTGTCTCCCCCTTTCGTCACTTCATTCATCTTCTCTCTCTTTGTCGCCCCGTCCCACCAATTCATTCATCTTCTCCCTCTTTGTCCAGCCCTTTCGTCATTTCGTTCATCTCTCCCTCTTTGTCTCTCCCTTTCATCTATTCATTCATCTTCTCCCTCTTTGTCTCCCCCTTTCATCAATTCATTCATCTTCTCCCTCTTTGTCTCCCTCTCTCATCAATTCATTCATCTTCTCCCTCTTTGTCTCCCTTTCGTTAATTCATACATTCTTCTCCCTCTTTGTCTCCCTCTTTCATCAATTCATTCATTCTTCTCCCTCTTTGTCTCCCCCTTTCATCAATTCATACATTCTTCTCCCTCTTTATCTCCCTCTTTCATCAATTCATTCATCTTCTCCCTCTTTGTCTCCCTCTTTCATCAATTCATTCATTCTTCTCCCTCTTTGTCTCCCCCTTTCATCAATTCATTCATTCTTCTCCCTCTTTGTCTCCCCCTTTCATCAATTCATTCATTCTTCTCCCTCTTTGTCTCCCCCTTTCATCAATTCATTCATCTTCTCCCTCTTTATCTCCCTCTTTCATTATTAATTAATTCATCTTCTCCCTCTTTGCGTATGTGTTATTAACGCATTCGAAATTCATTTGAAGACTGCCCGGTATGTTGAGTGCAATACCACAATCTAATCTTGGGAATCTTGGGAATCTTAATTCATTAATTGGTAATCTTGGGAAGGGGAAATGGTTGGTGTGAATATGAGGGTTGGTATTGAATAGATTTTGTGGGGGTAAGGTGAGGGGGAGGGGTGGTGGGAGTGGATGTTTGGTTTGGGGGGGAGAGGGGGTAGAATCTTGGTGTGTGGGAGGGGAGGGGCTAAGGAATGGGTGGAGATAAGTGTGTAGATGGGAGGCGGGGGGGGGGGGGGGTTGCTTGTGTGTGTGTGCGTGTGTGTGTGTGTGTGTGTGTGTGTGTGTGTGTGTGTGTGGGAGGGTGGGTGTGTCTGTCTGTTTCTGTATGTGTGTGTCTGTTTCTGTGTGTGTGTGTGTGTCTGTTTCTGTGTGTGTCTGTCTGTGTCTGTCTGTCTGTTTCTGTGTCTGTTTCTGTGTGTATGTGTTTGTGCGCGCATGTTTGTTTGTCCATGTAGTACATATCATAATCGTCATCACTGCCATGATTACCATTACCATGATATTTACTTCGTTTTAATTACATATTCTACAAGAATTATTGCTGTTGCTTTTGTTATCGTCATTATCATCGTTGATTGTGGAATCATCTTAATATTAAAGCTGGAAATATGATTCCGACGTTTGTCTTCGTAAGAGACGTGAGAAAGTAATAAAGAAAGATAGACAGGAGGAAAGAAAGAAAGAAGAGAAAGAAAGGAAAGGAAGGAAGATAGGCAGGAGGAAAGAAAGAAAAAAGAGAAAGAAAGGAAAGAAAGGAAGATAGACAGGAGGAAAGAAAGAAAGAAAGGAAGATAGACAGGAGGAAAGAAAGAAGGGAAGATAGACAGGAGGAAAGAAAGAAAGAAGGGAGGAAGGACAGACAGAAGAGAAAGAAAGGAAGATATACAGGAGGAAAGAAAGAAAGAAGGGAGGAAGGACAGACAGAAGAGAAAGAAAGGGAGATAGACAGGATGAAAGAAAGATAGACACGAGAAAAGAAAGTAGGGAGGAAGGACTGAAAGAGAAAGAAGGACAGAAAGAGAAAGAAGGAAAGAAAAGAAAGGAAGGAGAGAAATTAAATAATAATGATAGAGAGAAAATAAAAGCAACCATCTATAATTATCGTTTGTTTTTCCACTTCATCATTTTGATTTTCTCGCCCGGACCCTCGTAAACAACAAGAAAAGAGAGAGGAAGGAAAGAAAGAAAATAATAATGATAGAGGGAAAGAAAAAAATAATCATTATTATTTGCTTGTATGTTTGTTTGTGTTTTTTAATTCATCATTGTGTTGCATTTCTCCCCCCTGGAACCTCCTAAACAACGAAAGAGAGAGAGGAAGGAAAGAAAGAAAATAATTATAATTGATTAATAATTGATAGAGAAAAAAAAACTTTTATCATTATCGTTTGTTTTTTTTCACTTTTTTTCACTTCACTTTCAAAAAATCATCATTATCTTTTGCTTGTATTTTTTCACATTTTATTGATTTTCTCCCCCGGACCCTCCCAAAGAACAGAGAGAGGAAGGAAAGAAAGAAAATAATTATGATAAAGAAAAAGAAAAAAAAATATCATTATCTTTTGCTTGTATCTTCTTTCACTTCATTTTATTGATTTTCTCCCCCCGAACCTCCTAAACAGCAGAGAGAGGAAGGAAGGAAAGAAAGAAAATAATTATGATAGAGAATTTTTTTTTTTATCATTATCATTATCTGTTTTCACTTTTTTTTCACTTCATTTTATTGTTTTCTCTCCCCCTCCCCCGAACCTCCTAAACAACAACAAAATCATAATAAAGT
>NC_091551.1:1339316-1346816 GCF_042767895.1 Penaeus vannamei
TAAGAATTACCAAGATAGATATTAGTTAGCAAGAATTACTAAGAATTACCAAGATAAACATTTGTTAGCAAGAATTATTACTAAAAATTACCAAGATAAACATTTGTTAGCAAGAATTATTACTAAGAATTACCAAGATAGATATTAGTTAGCAAGAATTACTAAGAATGACCAAGATAAACATTTGTTAGCAAGAATTACTAAGAATTACCAAGATAGATATTATTTAGCAAGAGTTACTAAGAATTACCAAGATAGATATTAGTTATCAAGAATTACTAAGAATTACCGAGATAGATATTAGTTATCAAGAATTACTAAGAATTACCGAGATAGATATTAGTTAGCAAGAATTATTACTAAGAATTACCGCATTCATATACCCAACTTACCTTGATTGACTCGTTTTTCCTTGTTATGTGGAATATGTTTGTATTAGTAAAACATATAAGCACTTCCTTAAAACATGTCAAGGTCTAGTAATCTAAGACGAACCGTAGATGCAAGGTTTGATGTAAAGTTTGACCTTCACGCCGGGATGACTTTGAAAGACGGATAAAAAAGGACTTTTATGCAGCGGAATGCGATGGAGCGTGTGTGTGTGTGTGTGTGTGTGTGTGTGTGTGTGTGTGTGTGTGTGTGTGTGTGTGTGTGTGTGTGTGTGTGTGTGTGTGTGAGAGAGAGAGAGAGAGAGAGAGAGAGAGAGAGAGAGAAAGAGAGAGAGAGCTACAGGGAGAGAGAGAGAGAGAGAGAGAGAGAGAGAGAGAGAGAGAGAAATATGTGTGTGTGTGCGTGTGTGAGAGAGAGAGAGAGAGAGAGAGAGAGAGAGAGAGAGAGAGAGAGAGAGAGAGAGAGAGAGAGAGAGAGAGAGACAGACAGACAGAGAGGCAGAGACAGATGCAGACAGACAGAGACAGAGACAGAGAACGAGTGCCTGCCTGCCTGCCTGACTGTATCTTCACGCCAAGACAATAGCAGGACACACAACACTCTCGCAGGACACCCACCCACACACCCAAGGCCTCTCCCAACAACCGTATTCCCTCGGGACTCTTACCCGCAGACTTCCTAAGAGGAAATTCCCGTCTTATACAACATAGTCGCTGAGTTGTGGAGAATGAAACGTGGTCTGTTGTGCCTTCCTTTTTTTGTGTGTGGCGCGGGTGTGGTTAGTCTCTTATTACTGTTCGAAGGAGAAACTGTAAGAGATATTGGTAGATAATATCGATGATTCTGTTGAATTTGTCGATAATGAGAATGTTTATTATTATTGTCATTATAATTGTTATTATTATTATTATTGTTGTTGTTGTTATCATTATTATTATCATTATTGTTATTGTTATTGTTATTATTGTTATTATTATTATTATTATAATTATTATTTTTATCATTATTATTATTATTATTATTATTATTATTATTGTTATTATTATTATTATTATTATTATTATCATTATTATTATTATTATTACCGTTGTTAGAGGGGTTTCATGAGCTCTTTGAGATATAAAGTGGAAAATTTGTTTGTCTCTGATCGATGAATTAAAATGTAATATGACTGACACTATTTTTTAGTTTGAAGCTCTTTGATAAGTCATTTAAAAATAATGGTACAAGGATTTTCCTTCTGTTTTTACCCTTTCATTTACCCCCCCCCCCCCCACACACACACAAAAAAATATATATATACTTATATACATATCCTTAGTTTCGTAATAAAAAAGTAGTTTAATACTTGACAATTGAAGTAGAAATATACTAAAATAAACTAATATCCAGGTGAGTATATTTCAAACCACTCACAAGCCCCCCCCCCCCAAAAAAAAAATAAATAATAATAATAAAAATAAAAATGCAGGTAGACCACGGGATTGTGCACAAAGTCAACTGTATTTCTCTGTTCAAGTAATATGCAATTATCGCTACAAGGATATGTTCATTTGGCTTCTGTTGTATTATTTAATTTTATGTGAAATAACTGCGTCTTTTAAGTGATGGTAGGTGTGATCGGGACGTAAAAAGATGTGTATGTGTGTGTGCGTGTCCGTGTGTGTGTGCGTGTGTGCGTGTGTGTGTGTGTGTGTGTGTGTGTGTGTGTGTGTGTGTGTGTGTGTGTGTGTGTGTGTGTGTGTGTGTGTGTGTGCGTGTGTTTGTGTACTGGGCCATACGTTCAAATAATAGTTTGGACTCAAAATTAACCCTTTCTCGAGAACGCTATCGCCAGCTGATGTCTGATCCAGTATGGATTGATGTACAAGGCGATGTACAGTTGTATTACTACACGGAGGTAGGGAAGGTACACCCCAAAAAACACAACACAAATACCGATGCCCCCCCACTCGCGAATGGATATAGGCCTACGTCACGAGTACAGACAAGAGATTGCTCAGACCTGCAGAAAATTTTGTACCATACAGAAGCGGGATCACACGTTCGACTATAAAAAAATGATTTAGAAAAGCACCATTCATTCAGTCTCTTCGGGTTTCGATGCCACTGCATGTCTGGCTGGTTTGGCACCACTTCCACGACGGCCACGTGCATGTACGGTCCAACAACCATCAATCCTTGATATTCCTCTTCTTCTTCCAACTCTCCGAAGACGTAGGCACCCTCTGAACTATACATAAACCCACACGCACACACAAGCACTTTTACACATACAAATAATAACAAACACAAATAATAACAAACATGCACTCTCTGACACACACACACACACACATCCCCAACCCAAACAGACACAAGCACTTAAAAAATTATCTATCAGTCTATCAACACTCCCCCTCCTCTCCATCTATCAATACTCCCCGTATCCCTCTTCCCCCCCCCCTCCCCCATCACCCCTTCCTCCCTCCCTTCCCCCATCACCCCTCCCTCCCTCCCTTCCCCTATCACCCCTTCCTCCCTCTCTTCCCCCATCACCCCTCCCTCCTCTCTTCCCCCATCACCCCCTCCCTCCCTCCCTTCCCCCACCACCCCTCCTCCCTCCCTTCCCCCACCACCCCTCCCTCCCTCCCTCCCCCCATCACCCCTCCCTCCCTCCCTTCCCCCATGACCCCTCGCTCCCTCCCTTCCCCCATCACCCCTCCCTCCCTCCCTTCCCCCACCACCTCCCTCCCTCCCTTCCCCCATCACCCCTCCTTCCCTCCCTTCCCCCACCACCCCTCTCTCCCTCCCTCCCCCATCACCCCTCCCTCCCTCTCTCCCCCACCACCCCTCCCTCCCTCCCTTCCCCCATCACCGCCCTCCCTCCCTCCCTTCCCCCATCACTCCTCTCCCTCCCTCCCTTCCCCCATCACCCCTCCCTCCCTCCCTTCCCCCACCACCCCTCCCTCCCTCCCTTCCCCCACCACCCCTTCCTCCCTCCCTTCCCCCATCACCTCTTCCTCCCTCCCTTCCCCCATCACTCCTTCCCTCCCTCCCTTCCCCCACCACCCCTTCCTCCCTCCCTTCCCCCATCACCCCTTCCTCCCTCTCTTCCCCCATCACCCTCCCTCCCTCCCTTCCTCCATCACCCCTCCCTCCCTCTCTTCCCCCATCACCCCTTCCTCCCTCCCTCCCCCCTCCGAAAATGTACCCAAGTAGTTACTTCCTCAGCATACTGTACCCATATAGTAGGTGGTGTGAGTCACGTAACTTTACACTCTATTTTATTTTTATATACTTTTTTATCGGTGTTTTGTTTGGGTTCCTCTTTTTCTCTCTATCGCTTTCTTTTTCTTTACTACTTTCTCTTTGGTATTTTGTTTTCGTTCTCTGGCTCTTTTTCTTTTTTCCTTTTCTTTCTCTCTCTCTGTCTATCTATATCTATCTTCATCCCTCTCCTTCTCCCTTTTATTCCATGCTCCCCTTCTTCCCTCACGTTCCCTGTTCACTCCTCCTCCTCTTTCTCATTTTCCTCCCTCTCTCCCTTCTCTCTTTATTCCCTCTTCCTCCTCTCTCTCCCTTTCTTTCATCCTCATTCTTCCTTCTCCCCTCTTCATTTTATTTCCTCCTCCTCCTACCTCTTTTTCCTCTTTCCCGTTATTCCCTCCTTCCTTTCCTCCTCTTCTTCCTTTACTCCAAACCTTCCCTTTAATCCCTCCTCCTTCTGCCAGCATTCCTCCTTCCTGTTATTGTCTCCGACTCTTCCTCTTTCTGTTTCTTTCCCTCCTTCTTCCTCCCCTTCCTCCTTTATCCACCCTTCTGGCAACAACAACAAAATTCTTCCTGTTATTCCCTCCTCCTCCTCTTCTACCTCATCCTCCTACTTTTCCACCTCCTCCTCCATCTCTTCCACCTCCTTCTCCTTCTCCTTCTCCTCCTCCTCCATCTCTTCCACCTCCTTCTCCTTCTCTTCCACCTCCTTCTCCTTCTTCTTCCACCTCCTCCTCCTTCTCTTCCACCTCCTTCCCTTCTCTTCCACCTCCTCCTCCTCCTCCTCTTCCACCTCCTCCTTCTCTTCCACCTCCTCTTCCTTCTCTTCCACCTCCTCCTCCACCACCACCTCCTCTACCTCCTTCTCTTCCACCTCCTCCTCCTCCTTTACCTCCTTCTCCACCTCCTCCTTCTCTTCCACCTCCTCCTCCTCTACCTCTTTCTCCACCTCCCTCCTCTACCTCCTCCACCACCACCTCCTCTGCCTCCTTCTCTTCCACCTCCTCCCCCTCCTTTACCTCCTTCTCCACCTCCTCCTTCTCTTCCACCTCCTCCTCCTCTACCTCTTTCTCCACCTCCCTCCTCCTACCTCCTCCACCACCACCTCCTCTACCTCCTTCTCTTCCACCTCCTCCCTCCTTTACCTCCTTCTCCACCTCCTCCTTCTCTTCCACCTCCTCCTCCTCTACCTCTTTCTCCACCTCCTCCTCTACCTCCTCCACCACCACCTCCTCTACCTCCTTCTCTTCCACCTCCTCCTCCTCCTTTACCTCCTTCTCCACCTCCTCCTTCTCTTCCACCTCCTCCTCCTCTACCTCTTTCTCCACCTCCTCCTCTACCTCCTCCACCACCACCACCACCTCCTCCTTCTCCTTCTCCACCACCACCACCACCTCCTCCTTCTCTTCCTTCTCTTCCACCTCCTCCTCCTCTTCCTTCATCTTCCTACAAAAAAAAAAAAAAAAAAAAGAGAGAAAAAAGAAAGAAGAATTCCTCCCCCGCAGCTGTTCCCATATCCGTAACAGATCCTCCAAAGCATCCACGCACTGTTGCCAAGGCCGAGTTGGGCGATGTTCGTACCCAGACACGTTTTGCGAAAGGGGTGGGGGGGAGGAAGGAAGGAGAGGGAGAGGGTGAGGTAATGGAGGGGAGGGGAAGGAGGGAAGGAGAGGGGAGGTGAAGTAATGGAGGGGGGAGGGAGTAGGAGGGGGGAGCTGTAGGGAGAGGGTGAGGTAATGGAGGGGGATGGAGTAGAGAGGAGAGAGAGAGGTAGGGAGAGGGTGAGGTAATGGAGGGGGAGGGAGTAGGAGGGGGAGGTAAGGAGAGGGAGGGAGAAGGAGGGGGAGGGAGAGAGGGGAGAGAGAGGTAGGGAGAGGGTGAGGTAATGGAGGGGGAGGGAGTAGCAGGGGGAGGAGGGAAGGAGGAGGGGAGGTGTGAATGAGGGGGAGGGAGTAGGAGGGGGAGAGAGGCAGGGAGAGGGTGAGGTAATGGAGGGAGAGGGAGTAGGAGGGGGGGGAGAGAGGTAGGGAGAGGGAGGGAGAAGGAGGGAAGAGGAAGGGGTAGAGGGTTAAGGGTTAAAATATTCTTTTCCTCGTCTGTTTTTTCTCTTATTTTTAGCTCTTTTTTGTTTTCCTCTTTATCATTTTATCTGTGGTTTTCCATCCTTCGGTTTCTCTCTCTCTCTCTCTCTCTCTCTCTCTCTCTCTCTCTCTCTCTCTCTCTCTCTCTCTCTCTCTCTCTCTCTCTCTGTCTCCTCTGCAATTCCTCCCTCCCTCCCTCCCTCCATCATTCTCTCTCTCCTTCCCTCTTCCTCCCTCCATCCCTCTCTCTCTTTCCACTCTTCTCTCTCTCTCCATCCCTCTCTCCTCCACGAACCAACTGTCTCATTCCCTTGCACAAGTTTTGCATCAATTGTTGGAAAAGAGGACACGGGCGGCAAGCAAGACACGTGTAGGTCCTCGTGACTCGCTGCCTTGTTTTTGTTATGCGTGTCCCTTGTACAAGCAAGGAGTACGGAGGGAGCAAGAGAGAGAGTGGAAAGGAGGGGGAGAGAGAGGGAGGGAGAGAGAGAGAGAAGGAAGGAGGGGGGGGGGGAGAGGGAGAGGGAGGGAGGGAGAAGGAAGGAGGTGAGAGAGAGGGAGAGAGGGAGGGAGGGAGCAAGAAGGAAGGAGGTGAGTGAGAGAGAGAGGGAGGAGAGAGAAAGAAGGAAGGAGGTGAGAAAGAGAGGGAGGGAGGGAGAGAGAAAGAATGAGAGAGAGGGAGGGAGAGAGAAAGAAGGAAGGAGGTGAGAGAGAGAGGGAGGGAGGGAGGGAGAGAGAAGGAAGGAGGTGAGAAAGAGAGAGAGAGAGAGAGGGAGAGAGAGAGAAAGAAAGAAGGAGGTGAGAGAAGAGAGAGAGGGGAGGGGATGAGAGAGGAGGGGAGGAGAGATAGCAGGGATGAGGGAGAGGGGGAGGGAAAGAGGGAGAGAGAGGGGTGGTGGGGGAAAAGAGAGAGAGAGAGAGAGGAACGGAGACAAACAGAGATACAGAGATAGACAGACATAGAAACAGACTTTAAGAGAGAGAGTGGGAGGGTTGAGAGGAAGGGAGAATAGAATAGTGAGAGGGAGGAAGAGAGAGAGAGAGAGAGAGAGAGAGAGAGAGAGAGAGAGAGAGAGAGAGAGAGAGAGAGAGAGAGAGAGAGAGAGAGAGAGAGAGAGAGAGAAAGGTGAGACAAAGAGAGAGGGAGGGAGGGAGAGATACAGATAGATAGATAGAGAGAGAAGGAAACAGAAGGAGAGGGAGGAAGGGAAGGAGGGAGAAAGGAGCATTAGCCTTATTATCATTATCAATATTGTTTTATCATTATTATAATCATTACCAGTAGTAGTAATAACTGTAGTAGTAATGTTTTTAGTTTATCATTATAACTTTTACCATTGTCATTATCGTTATTATAATTATTATCATCAGTGGGATTATTATCATTATCATCATCATTATAATCAATGTAATTAATTATCATCATTATCACCAATACATTTCACATTTCTGACACTTATAACTCATCTATAAGTCATCAGTCAACAAAAATATAAATAAATATACCAAGTTAAGAGATTGCAATATACCTTTATATCTTTTGAAGGGAAAGAAAGAAAAAGATACCTGAGGAAATACTATAAGGGTGTAAGGTTATGTGAATGAGGAACCGAAATGAGGCCACCCGTGAGGCGAGAGACTCCAGGCTAAGGGGCCAAGGAAGGAATGCTAGAAGAAAGAGAAGGGATTAAAGGGAAGGTTTGGGGTAAAGGAAGAAGAGGAGGAAAGGAAGGAGGGAATAACGGGAAAGAGGAAAAGAAGGAGGAGGAAATAAAAT
>NC_091551.1:1364316-1374316 GCF_042767895.1 Penaeus vannamei
GACGATGGTGATGAATGATGATGGTGATGATGATGATGGTGGTGATGATGTTGACTTGGTGTTGATGGTGATAAAGTCTTATGGTGATGTTTGTTAATAAAATAGAGATGTTGATTAAAATTATCACGATCATTATGACACACAAGATAATATACAGTACTGCACACACAGATGCATGGAGTCACACACACACACACACACACACACATACACACACACACACACACACACACACACACACACACACACACACAGAGGAGAGAGAGAGAGAGAGAGAGAGAGAGAGAGAGAGAGAGAGAGAGAGAGAGAGAGAGAGAGAGAGAGAGAGAGAGAGAGAGAGAGAGAGAGAGAGAGAGAGAGAGAGAGAGAGAGAGAGAGAGAGAGAGAGAGAGAGAGAGATAAAGACACAGACAGAAGAAATGATAGACATCTATCAACAAAATGACTTACTATTATGGGATCAAGTGAATATTTTTTTTTATAACATCAATATCCCAAAATAAAATATAATTTATCCCAATCAACTCATTCTATTACATCAGCTGAACAAATCTTAATTTCTCTAAATAATGATTGATAATTTCTTTAAAAAAACATCAGACACTTGAATCTCCGTTTGATATTATCTATTTATCTATTTATCAACATACAAAACATTCCACCAAAAGATTTTCACGAATTGACCCCTACCCCCTATAAAAGGTAAAAAAAAAAGATATATATACCAGACGGTTGGTTAAAACTGTACCAGGCCCGACCCACTAAATATTCGTATATAACAGACATCTATATCCATAGAAATAACTATATATTTATTGATGTATTAAATGCAATGTGTATTAATTTTCTCCCTGCACAGTATATATACATGTCGAGACTGATGACATGAAGGTCTGTTAGGTCGGGCTTGGCACAATTTTAACAAACCGTCTATCTCTGGACTTGGTATTATTTGTCTTTCTGTCTACCTATCAGCCGTATTTAGATATGATAAGATGCTTCTATAAATAACTCCAGGGTTATATAACAAAATATATTAGAAAGTATGATTTAGATCAACACTTGAGGAAAAGTGTGAGTTAAGTGAGATGTTAAGGGAAAAGCGGGAGGGAGAGCAGGGGGGGCGGGGGAAGAAGGGTAAGAGCTGGGAGAGAGAGGGGGGGGAGAGGAGATAAAGAGAAAGGAAGGGGGAGAGATGGGAAAGGGGGAGAGAGGGGAGGGAGGAGAGGGAGGGAGAGAGAGATGGAGGGAGGAGAGGAGAGAAGATAAAGAGAAAGGAAGGGGGAGAGATGGGGGAAGGGGGGAGACGGAAGGAAGAAGAGGAGAGAGAGAGAGGAAGGGGGAGAGAGGGGCAAGGAGGAGAGGAGAGAAAGAGTCAGAAAAGGGGAGAGAGGGGACGGGAGATAGGGAGAGGGGGGAGGTAGGAGAGGAGAGAAAGAGAGGATGGGGGAGAGATGGAGGATGGGGAGAGGAGAGGGGAGAGGAAGGAGAGGAAGAGAAAGAGAGAAGAAGGGAGGAGATGAGAGAAAGAGCCAGAAAAGGGAAGAGAGGGGATGGGGGATAGGGAGAGGGGGAGGAAGGAAAGGAGAGAAAGAGAGAGGAAGGGACAGAGCTAGGGAAGAGGGGAAGAGGGAGGGGGAGGGACAGGGTGAGAGTTGGAGATAGGGGTGTGGGAGCTGGAAAGGAGGGAGAGGGGGGAGGGGGAGAGAAGGGGAAGTGGAAAGAAGTGTTGAGGGGAGGATGGGGAATATCAAGACAACAAGCACATCTGTTTTTAATTGCCTTTTGTCCCTGTTATCTTCAATCTTATGATTATTTTTGTTGTTGTTTTTCCTGTTGTTGCAGATACTAACATCATATTTCGTTTATATTTTATAATGTAATCTGTTTTATTTCCAACATGATCGGTTTTCGGGATAAAACTTGAGAAAATATTGCCCGATTGAGTAAAGTATATTGATTTATTGAAAACAGAGGAATGAGACAAAACGGGAATAAATAAGGAATGAATAGAGATGAGAGATAGGTAAATGAATTAATAAATCAACTGATTTATAGATACAACAACAACAGCAAACAACAACAACAACAACAACATCATCATCATCAACAACAACAACAGCAACAACAACAATAGCAACAATAACAACAACAACAACAGCAACAATAACAACAACAACAACAACAACTACTACTACTACTACTACTACTACTACTACTACTACTACTACTACTACTACTACTACTACTACTACTACTACTACTACTACTACTATTACTATTACCATTAATACTACAACTGATATCTGGAACGACTATAAATAATAAAAAGGAAATACAATTGATAAAAACGTAAATATAAATATATCTGACCAGAAAGAGAATAAGTAATAAAGATTAATATAACAGTAGATGGAAAAAAATGAATATAGAAAGAAAAAAAATGATACAGGAAGAAGCAAATGGAAATACAAAAGTATAGAGAGAGATAAAGGGGAAGAAATAAATAAAGATAATAATGAAACCCAAAGTTAAACGGAATTTCAATGATTTTAGTCCTATCATTATCATTATTATTATTATTATTATCATTCTTATTCTTATTCTTATTATTCGTTCCTTTTGAACTACATTTCAGGAAACCTAAATTTCAAGGTTAATGTACATTAAGAATTAATAATAATAAAAAAAATAATAATTATAATGATGATGATGATGATGATGATGATGATGATGATGATGATAATAATAATAATAATAATAATAATAATAATAATAATAATAATAACGATACTACTACTACTACTACTAATAGTAATAATATTAACTAAGATACAGGGTGAAAGTATTCAATGAAAAGTAATAGACATAAATTCATAAATACATCCATTTCACATGACATCCATATAACAGATGGTGTTTCCTCACTGACCACCAGCTGTTAACAAAAGCCTCTAAATATCCAAAATAAGAACATAAAAGAAAATCAGAGAGAGAGAGAGAGAGAGAGAGAGAGAGAGAGAGAGAGAGAGAGAGAGAGAGAGAGAGAGAGAGAGAGAGAGAGAGAGAGAGAGAGAGAGAGAGCGAGAGAGAGAGCGAGAGAGAGAGAGAGAGAGAGAGAGAGAGAGAGAGAGAGAGAGAGAGAGAGAGAGGCAGATAGAGAGAGAGAGAGGCAGATAGAGAGATAGAGAGAGAGAGAGAGAGAGAGAGAGAGAGAGAGAGAGAGAGAGAATGAGAGAATGAGAGAATAACACCTATTTGCGAAATGTTAAACACCTGGCTCCTGTGATGAAATACAAGAGAAAGTAATTCTTATCTGGTTCAACACTAACCTTTGGCACGTTTAAACTTTCCACGATTTTTCGAAAGAAATGCTTAAATCACCTGAGGAATATTAAAGTTTCATTGACCTGTGAAGCACTTGTTAATTTTATCTATTCATTTTGACATCTGTTCCTCTGTTTGGGATTTTTTTTCATATTTGTGGATTGTTTTATTTTTGATAACGGAAAGATTCTATATTCTCTTTTCAAAAGTAGAAAAAGATTTGAGTTGTATTTCATATTAGCTTTTGTTGTAACATTTAATCAGATGTATTGGTTAAAATGATAATACTGTCCATGTTGTATGTCGGGTTACTGTTGGTAATGATGATATGATAAATTTTTAAAACAAAATTCAGGATTGTAAGAAAAGGCGAAGAAAACAAAAATCAGTATGTACTATATTTCTTTCAATATGAGTAAATAGGGTAATGCAGGTATGTAGGCTTTGGCAGGGACAGGCAGGTACATGTACACACTGCTATGAAGGTAGGTAAATGGGTATATGGACATATATAGATATATTGGGAGGTATACAGTTAGATATACCAGCTCTCTCTTGTTCTAATATGCGCTCCCTTCTCTCTTAATATACAGTGAACCCTCGTTTTTCGCGGGGGTTACGTTCCAAAAAGAACCCGTGATAGGCGAAATCCGTGAAGTAGTAACCTTTATTTTTTTTTTTACAATTATACAGTGAAATACTCTACAATACACTGAAACCAAAGAACAGAACTTTTTACAGGCCCAAGCATTTGTTTAACAAATAAAAGTACTGTATAAACGTTTTTTTTTTACAAATAACTACTGTACTGTAAAATAATAATTTTAATCATCAATACGAACTGAAGGCTTCATGGGTTTTAGAGAAAATTTGCAAACTTAAATTTGGCAAGCTGTTTTACGTACATGTACATATTAAACCGTAACGTTATTGACACACAGGTAGAGAAGAAGCGGAGAAACTGCTTAGCCAATCAGAATGCAGAACACAATGCAAATCCGTGAAGCAGCGAGAACGCGAAAGGTGAACCGCGTTATAGCGAGGGTTCACTGTATACAATATGATGGTATATTTGTGTATGTTGAAAATTTTTCGATATATTAAATGATTAAAATACATTTACGAACTAGATTTATATTCCACTTGACTGATGATTAATTCCCAATTCTTTTTTTTTTTTTTTTTTTTTTTTTTTGCTTGATTATCACTTGTCAGAGTTATCTGCATGTGTTGCCTTCTCCTCTGCCTCTTCCTTTACGCTTTTACTTCTCTTATATTCACCTCTCTCTCTTTCTCTCCCTTACCCCCTCCTGTTTAAACCCTCCCCTATCTCTCTCATTCGTGGGTCTTTACTGGGTTGCAGTCCTTGTTCCTTATTTTTTTTTTTTTTTTTGTTTATCACTTGTTGGAGTTATTTGCCTGTTGCCTTTTCTCTTGTTTTCTTTACGGTTTAACTTCCATGGTATTCTCTTACGGTTTCTCTCGCTCTTTGTCTATGTGTCTCTCTCTCCCTCCCTCCTTCCCCCCTACATCTATTTCCATCCCTTCCATTTCTTTGTCTTTATCTCTGTCTTTACCTTCATTTGGCTTCTTCCTTCTCTCATTTTCTCTGTCCGTGTATCACTGTTTTGATCTGTTCCTTTCTCCTCTCCCCTATTTCCCCGTCTTTATTATTTTGGTTCTCTCTCTCTCTCTCCTTCACACTCAGCCCCAGAGAAACACAAAAAAGGTACATTTTTGAGTTATTCGCTCCCCTTAGTTCATTGACATCTGTCTTTTATCTCAATCTCCGTTTTGGTGTTTCTTACTCCCTTTAATCATCACTTTGTCTTTAATTCTTTAATGTTAGTCTCTCTCTCTCTCTCTCCCATTTAATTTCTAGTGTTCCATTTACTCATCCCCCATTTTTCTGTATTGTATCTCCGTTATTCTCTGTTCCATTCTTCCCATCTTCCTTCTTGGGTAATTACCCTCTGTTTCAATATCCATTTTGATGTTTCTTTCTCCCAATTACCTTTATTTCTCTGTCTTTATTTCTTTAATTACGTGGCTTATGGCCCTATCACACTGTAACTTTTTCCGTCAATTTTTGCGTTTCCGAATGAACGATACTTGGAGAAAACCTCAGATTGAGACGGATACAAAATTTGATGTAAAAATTGCTAGTATGACGGGGACTTCAGTGATTTTCTGTAGATTCATTGTATAAATTATATCTCAAAATTTATATTTGATTAATAATTGAGTACTGTAACATCAATTGTCAATTATATATAGCACATCACTGAGGACTTATAGCAGAAAACGGGAGTCGATTCTCGTGTCATTTTATCATAAGGGTGAGAGGTCGTGCTTGTTTCATATTCAAATTTTTGTTTGTTTAATTGTCACTTTCCTGAGTTTATATACGTGTGTTTGTCTTCTCTCTCATTTTTTTACGTTTTACTTCAGTGGTATTCTCTTACAATCATCTCTCTCTTTCTGTCTCCCTCTCCTTTCCATTCTCTGTCTCCCTTCCATTTCTCTCCCCAACCCCAATCTTTTGCCTTTGTTGGTTATTACCCTCGTTCTTCATCTTACTCTCCATTTTGGTGTTTCTATCGCTCTTGAGGCCGCGTCACACTAGCGCTTTTTCCGCATTACCACCGAAATCGTGGTCATTTTGGCTCGCGCAGTCACACTAGCGACGAGAACCACGGAAACAGCCCGACCAAAATTCTAAACACAGGAAGATGGGTTCAACCCCCACACAGGCTCTGGCGATGATGGACGCTATGCTGGCTATGAGGAGACGAGCTTATGCGAAACGAGCGGAGAAACGCACTTAGGTTGAAGAGACGAGAGCAAGAGAGCTTTTATCATCGACTTGTCAAGGAGCTGACATTGGAGGACCCAGAAGAAATGAGACGGTGGGTTCGGTTGGACAAGGACCAGTAAAATAATCTGTAATAATTTAATGAGATTGGTGATTCCTCTCATAGAGAAACAGGAAACGAAAATGAGGAAGGCTGTGACTGCTGGGGAAAGACTGAAGCTAAATCTCCGATATCTGGCAACAGGTAAATATCAGAATCAGTGTTCTTAAAATGTTGAGCCTCACCTTGCTATGTTTTTATAGATACTCCTAAACATAGCATACTGAAAGGCTCCCCCTATTTTTTTAATAGAGTAAATTGTTAAATTGGTAAGTAGGATTCTGGTTTCAGTTTGTAAAGTAATAATGCAGAAAAATAGTAATCCAAAACATGATTAATAGCAGCAGGAATAGATAGCTGTGGACACTGTGGTTCATTACCTGTTAATGAACTTTACCTTTCAAATATTCCAAGGTCTAACCTTCTTATTTTCTAACTAAAAGACATCCAAAATATTGAATATAATCTTTAATAGACAACAGTTTTCTGTAGAGGTCTACAGATATTATCATGTCAGAATACACTCGGCAGGATTCTTTTAGCATTAACTGTGCAGCATTGCTAAGATGGTTATATATTTTTTTCTTTACACAGCCATCCAATATTGCAATCATTATTCCCTCTCTCAAATTTCAATGGTGTAATATTTGTGAATCTCTTGTTATTCTCTATCGCAAAGGATATGATGGAAAGTATTGGTAATGTCTACAATGTGACAGCACCACTCTGAGATGAAGTCTTTATTAACCAAGCAATTTTAGGAAAACTCAGAAATATTGCTGTATGAACAAAATAAATCTTCCTAGCCCAGGAGCTTAGCCCCAAGATCACCACCCGATCGCCATACCCCCCCCCCTCTCCGATAGGGAAATACATTTGTTGCTACCTGTTCTCTCTCTCTCTCTCTCTCTCTCTCTCTCTCTCTCTTCTATCTCTCTCTCTCTCTCTTCTCTCTCTCTCTTCTCTTCTCTCTCTCTCTCTCTCTCTCTCTCTCTCTCTCTCCTCTCTCTCTCTCTCTCTGCTCTCTCTCTTTCTCTCTCTCTCTCTTTCTCTTTCTCTTTCTTTCTCTTTCTCTTTCTCTTTCTCTCTCTCTCTCTCTCTCTCTCTCTCTCTCTCTCTCTCTTTGGGGGAGGCATATAATTTCATGGAGTTGTGAATATAATTTATCTCTTGGATTATTATTGTGTCTTTAGATTTTCCTGCAAATGTTTACTAAACAGGTGTAGCACATATTCCTTATTATTAAATTGTGAAGGTAACTACATAGAAGAATTGCATTTAATTTTGAGTCATTCAGACAGTTACAGGCAAAATTTACCTGGAAATACTTGGCTGTGGGAAACTGATGCTATATTGCTAAAATTATTGTGGACGTGCCTTGTAATGCCAGATTGCACTATTTTATTTCCTTATACAGATTTATTTATATGGCATCGAGAATTAGTTTTCCAATATTTTAGCATTTTAATCTATTAAAATATGCTGTTTATGGCTTGGCGGACTGTTGTGGACATCATTTACTTTCTACTTAAACATGGAAAACGGTATTCATATGACAGTGAAATATACATATATATATATTTAGGAGTTGAGTAGCAGATAAAGTTTATATCATAAAATGGAAATTTAATGATATGCACCCTAAAATAGGTGTATCAACTATTTATTTTTATTAATGTATTGTTTATTGCTATGAGATCCTAGCAGTCATTATTTTGAAATGTTTTTCCCCTTATCATTGTTGTTTCTATTTTATATCAGTATTACTATTATGATTATTATTATGATAATTATTATTATATTTATAGTTATTATTATCTTAAATTAGATTATCGTTATCATCATTATTGTTATTATCAAGTAAAAAAGAATATGACAGCCAATAGCTTAGGTAATCATTGGTTATTCTATAACTTGAAGGCAGAAGTTAATTATTTTCCAAATTTTTAATGATGTGTATCTTTATCATTCTATACACACACACACACACACACACACACACATTTATACATTACTGTATAAATGTAAGTGGGTATATGAACTAGTGTATCATCATTATTAAATATTTGTTATTAGTCTCCAACTATAATTTCTCAGAAAGTTAGTTGGCCCAATGATTTACATTTATCTTTTTTTTTAGTGCCACATAGTAATTGAAATGTAATTTATTTATTTTATTTTTAACTAACAGTAGAGTTCCTTCTTTCTAGGTGAATCTCAAAATTCTCTTGGTTACCAGTTCCGAATCGGCCACAATCTGGTGTCGAGTATTATTTCCGAAGTATGCAAGGCTGTATATCAGGTGTTTCATGAGCAGTATCTGAAGGCACCATCTACAGAGAGGGATTGGGAGCAAGTGGCCGAGGAGTACTACAGATAGTGAAATTTCCCTAACTGTATCGGTGCATTGGATGGAAAACATGTCCTTGTTGCTAAACCTCAGAACTCAGGCTCTGAATTTTACGAAATGTTACGACTATAAAGGACATTTTAGTGTAATGATGATGGTATTAGTTGATGCAAAATACAAATTTATGTATGTGGACGTTGGTGCAAGTGGCCGAGCAAGTGATGGTGGAGTGTGGGATAGATGCACTCTGAAAGAAAGCATAGAGGCAAACATTTTAAATATCCCACCTCCTTCCACTTTACCTGTATCAAACAAGCAGTGTCCCTATTATATTGTTGGAGATGATGACTTTCCTTTGAAAACTTATCTGATGAAACCTTATCCTGGAAGGGATCTCAGTGAAGGCAAAATTATTTTCAACTGTCGTCACTCCAAAGCAAGGCGAACATCAGAAAATGCCTTTGGGGTATGGGTTTCCAGATTTCAAGTTTTCAAAGGCCCTAAAAATACTACACCTGAAAATGTGAAGTTAATTGTGCTTGCCACTTGTGTTCTGCGCATTCACTCAATGAACACCTACTCCCCAGCAGAGTTCTTCGGCAGGGAAGAGCTTACTGGAAGACTGCACTTGGGAGAGTGGCATCAGCACCCTCAAAATGGACTGCAGAGACTCCAAGCCATTGGACGAGACCACAGCAATGATGTCAGGGCAATTCGGGAAACTTTGCTTTTATACTTTAATAATGAAGGTAGAGTTGACTGGCAAGGTGAAAGGGCACTTCTACATTAATGTACTCTTGCTGTATGTATATATTTTTTGTATATATTTTGTATTAGTCTAGTGTATGTTTCATTCATGAAAAAAGGAATAATAATTGCAAGATTGGACAGAATTGTGAAATAAAATATTATCGTATGTATATATTTTTTGCTGTGTATATGTAATATTCTTGAACTATTGCGAAATGTATATACATTTTGCTGTTTCTGCAGTAAAATGTATATACTTGTTATTTTATACATTTTTGTATTGAAGGTTATGATGATTTTTTCTATGCCTATTTTCTGTTGGAAAGATGTATCTGCAGTTTATTGCTGTGATTAAATTTGAAATATTACCATATGTATATTTTTTGCTGTGCATATTTAGTAATATTGAACTATTGCTATATGTATATATTTTGCTGTTTCTGCATATCTTTGTGTTATTTTATACATTTTTGTATGGATTGAAGGCTATGATGATGTTCTCTATGTCTGTTTCCTGCTGTAAAGATGTATCTGCAATGGATTTTGGTAAATATTTTAGAATATACATGTTCTTTTCAGTCAATTTTAAATGTCCAAAAAATAAGTGCTTTTAAATTGTATTGTAAGAGGATATTGTCCAAGATTGAATTATATCAAC